>NC_086448.1:89973418-90120918 GCF_028390025.1 Pseudophryne corroboree
GGAAGCCGGCGGTCAGAATACAAATAGCGGCATCCAGTTATGCAGAATCCCGACACCTGATAGGTGAGTATACCAACCCTTCCCCTGTACCCCTGACTCTCCCTTCCTGCAGCCTAACCCTAACCCTCCCCGCTTAGTGCCTAAACCTGACCCTCCCTTCCCGCAGCCTCATCCTAACCCCCCCCCCCATAGCCTAACCCTCCCTCCAGTGCCTAAAACTCCCCCCCCCTCCCCCGCAGCCTATCCCCAACCCTCCCTGGCATACTTATGATCGGGATGCCGACAGTCTGGATCCCAGTGTTGCGACCAGTGTTGCAGGTATGCTGACTGGATCCCATTGTGTGACAGATCCCTCTCATAGTAATCTATTTGTCACAGAAGATGGTTAATCTATTAATGCATTCTGTAACTTAGACAACAACATTTCAAGTGTGGTTCTGTATACCTCCTAATAAGAGGCATTAATTTTGCCGGCTGTCGGGATCCCAGCTGTCAGGATACCGATGCCAGAATCCCAACTCATGGTGAAATACCGTCGGCCGGAATCCTTTTGCGGTGCAGGAATCAGAACATTTAGGAGGGATTCAATATGCTATGCCGGCTGTCGGGATCCCGGTGGTCAGGAGACCGACACCGGGATCCCGACAGCCGTATAACGGTGGTGCGCGTAGCTGCCACGTATCTCCGTCCTCAGTGTCTGTGGAGGGAAAGTGGGGTGTCAATTCAGTGCTGTCTTGTGCTGCTCAGTCCAGTGTAGTGTCTTATGCTTCATCTGTCAAGTCACAGTGGTGGTGTCCTCTGCTGCCATATGTCCAGTGTAGCTGTATAAGTCCAGTCCAGTGGAATGTGTTGTGCTGCATCAGTCCAGTGGTGGTGTCCCTGTGTTGCTGTATATGTCCAGTGGTACTGCCGTATATATATCCAGTTGTACTGCCATATAATTCCAGTGATACTGCCGTATATGTCCAGTGGTACTGGCGTATAAATCCAGTCCAGTGGTACTGCCGTATAAATCCAGTGATAGTGCCGTATATGTCCAGTGATACTGCCATATAAATCCAGTCCAGTGATACTACCGTATATGTCCAGTGATACTACCGTATATGTCCAGTGGTACTGCCGTATAAGTCCAGTCCAGTGATACTGCCGTATATGGCGAGTGTTACTGCCATATAATTCCAGTGATACCGCCATATATGTCCAGTGGTACTGCCGTATATGTCCAGTGGTACTGTCATATAAATCCAGTCCAGTGATACTACCGTATATGTCCAGTGGTACTGCTGTATATATGTCCAGTGATACTGCCGTATATGTCCAGTGGTACTGCCATATAAATCCAGTCCAGTGATACTGCCGCGTAAGTCCAGTGGTACTGCCGCGTAAGTCCAGTGGTACTGCCGCGTAAGTCCAGTGGTACTGCCGCGTAAGTCCAGTGGTACTGCCGCATAAGTCCAGTGGTACTGCCGCATAAGTCCAGTGGTACTGCCGCATAAGTCCAGTGGTACTGCCGCATAAGTCCAGTGGTACTGCCGCATAAGTCCAGTGGTACTGCCGCATACGTCCAGTGGTACTGCCGCATACGTCCAGTGGTACTGCCGCATAAATCCAGTACAATGGTACTGCCAATGGTACTGCCGTATAAATCCAGTGGTACTGGCGTAAAAGTCCTGTGATACTGCCGTATAAATCTAGTCCAGTGGTACTGCCGTATAAGTCCAGTGGTACTGCCGTATAAGTCCAGTGGTACTGCCGTATAATTCCAATGATACTGCCGTATAAGTCCAGTGGTACCGCCGTATATGTCCAGAGGTACCGCCATATAATTCCAGTGGTACTGCCGTATAATTCCAGTCCAGTGGTACTGCCGTATAAGTCCAGTGGTGCTGTCCTTTGCTGTATATTATTTACTCCAAATAAAGGGGTTATTAATATTTAATCCAAATAATTTTTACAGGGTTTGCCCTGTGTGGTGTAGAGGTACGCTCTCATGTGCTGCATTTTGTTATGTAACTCCAGAAAAATGATGGAGAACAAAAATTTGGAGGATAGAATAGGTAAAGATCAAGAACCACTTCCTCCTACTGCTGCTGGTGCCGCTGCTGTTGTTGCTGCTGGGAATCGATCGTCATCCCAGAGGGGAAGTGGGAAGACCACTTGTACTATTTCAACTAAGCAATTGACTGTCCAACAGTGTTTGTGCCGCACACTTGTGTCTCTTAGCTTAGTCATACAGCTACGTCATTGCACCTCTTTTACTTCTGTGCATCATGTGCTGTTTGGGGCCTAGTTTTTTTGCAACTGCAGTGCCGCTCCTAGATGGACCAGGTGTTTGTGCTGCACACTTGTGTCGCTTAGCTTAGTCATACAGCCACCTCGGTGCAACCATTTGGCCCAAAAACAATATTGTGAGGTGTTCAGAATAGACTGGAAATGAGTGGAAATTAATGTTATTGAGTTTAATAATACTGTAGGATCAAAATTACCCCCAAATTATGTGACTTTAGCTGTTGTTTTTTTTTTTTTTTCTTCAAAAAATCATCCAGATCCAAAACCAAAACACGAAAAGTGCCTGCCGCATAGCTCTAGTTATCACCTTGCACATACCACTGCTTTATCACTTCTCCAGGCTTAATACATCTGCCCCATTGTTTTAATCGATACGTTGAGTACCTTAAGCTTTGTAGCAATGGAAATGTCCTTTTGGTTCCAGAGGCCTTTTTTCAGAGACGCAAAGGCAGTTGTGGCACAACCTGTACGACTTGTGGTGTTGTGTGTAGCGGCTATCTGTTGACCATTGATAGTTCATCCCAGGTATTTAAAGGTATACTCTTGTTCAGTGATGTTTCCATCTAGGTTTAGTTGCAGAGGCGTAGTTCCAGTAAAAGTATACTTGTTTTTTCCACATTTATTTATAAGCCAAACTTTGCTGTATTTGTGCAGAGCTTATTGAAGGCCTGAAAAGTGTAATTGCTTATCGCCCGCCACATGTTGCATTTGAAAAACAAGTTTGTTTCACCAGTGGTAAAGAATGAAAAGTAAAACTATGGCCTGGTTCTGACCCAGCTTACCTACGGTCAATGTAATAGGCTCTACACACTGGGCGATTTGACTGCAAGATATGAACGATCTCGTTCATTAATGAATGAGATACCGTTCATATCGTGCAGTGTGGAGGGACCAGCGATGAACGATGCGTGGCCCCACGCTCGTTCATCGCTGGTGCCCCGTTGGCTGTGCATGCAGACCAATATGGACGATCTCGTCCATATTTGCCTGCAGTTCTATGGAGCCGTGTGACGGGGGGAGTGAAGTAACTTCACTCCCCCCGTCGCTGCCCCCCCCCCCCCCGCCGCCGGAATCGCCCGTCGGCTGTATCTGCCGTCGGGCAGCTCTGCGGCGGATCTTTAAATGTGTAGGGCCTTTAAGACCCCTCTCTGCCAAAAGGTAGAACTTAGACTATAATGGTGAAAACTATGACCTATTATTACCTTAGAAAACTATGCTGATGGCAGTACCGAGCGATAATTTGGTGTAAGTAGGATATTTGTCATGCTTTAGCGTGTTAGTAAATAGCACCAGTATGAAGAGCTGACTAAATCACGTGGCAACAGCAGTTTGTGTATAATTTAGTGCATATATAGTCGTGATAAATAGACTCCTAAATCTGTAACTCAGAGAGAGCAAGTTGTGGCTCTCCAGCAGTTGTAGAAGTACAACTCCCAGCAGGCTCTCCAAACTCTTGCGTTGGGTTTATGAGTTGTTCAGAAATTAATTGCATCGGAAAAACAAACACTGGCACATACATATACTGTAGCTTTTCCAGTTGATCTTGGCCTGAACATGCCCACCACAGTGGCAAATCATGACAAACTGTACAAATACAACACATATGCAACAAGGCAAGGGGCCTTATGACGACATGCTCCTGCCCCTGCCCCCCCCCCCCCCATGTTTCCTCCCCCCCCCACCCCGCCCACTGTGGTCAGCAGCACCTACACTCCGGGAACTCAAAATTAGCAAGTGTGCAGGAGTGCCAGTGTGAGTGCAAATACACACCTCCCAACATTTCTGCCAGGGGATGCGGGACATTGGTGCGGCGTGGTATGTGGAAAAGATCATGAGCCATGTCCCCGTTTTCGTCACTGAAGGGGCATGCCCAGCGCTCTGTGAGTCGCTGGCATGTCCCCTCTCCCTCTGTCTCCATTGAATAGATGCTGTGTGCATGTTAAGCAGAGCAGTGACTACAGGAGCCTCCCAACTGCTGCCCCCCCACCGCGGGACACTGCGGCCCGCGGGTGGGACAGCGGGACAGTTCCCCCAAAAAAGTGACTGTCCCGAGAATATCGGGACTGTTGGGAGGTATAGTAAATAAAGTATATAGTAAAATCCCCTGTATATAATACTCAAAACATTTCTATGTACCAGTGCATTTTAAAGTATAAATAAATGATTACGGGCAGGATGTACTAAAGGGAAAATGCGATAAAACCCCCGTTTTCGGGGATGTTATTGTATTTTCGTATGTACTAACACCCGGCCGCCACATTTTCGCCCATGAGGGTATCACCATCTTTGGATGGCGATACCCTATAGATGCTTATGGGCTTCTTATCGCCGGCCGCCGCCTCTGCTGCTGCTGACGCCGACCACCTGTTCCCCCGGCATACCTTCCTCAAGGGAGCCTTCCCCCGGCATACCTTCCTCAAGGAAGCCTGGACCCAGAAGGTAAACTCCTCCTCCCCCTACCAACGCAGCCGGAGGTCCTTCCGGCTGCAGGGAGGAGGCGCCGGGGACAGCCTGCTGCTGCTTCCCAGCGTGGGAGGAATGTGGACACCCCAGGGAGGTGACGGAGACCCCCCGCACACCACCTCACAGGTATCGCGGGGGAAACCACCGTCACCGCAATGCGATGTTGATCGCATATGTTAGTACATATGCGATCAACATCGCTGTGATGGGCGGCTATGTATGTTAATACATCCCACCCTAAAAGAGTAGCATAAACAATAAATGCCTGTTTTTATGACCACAAAGTGAAATGGTTCTACTGAATTTCTATACTTATTTTGTTTGTTTTTAAGGATAGAGGGGAAGATACACTAAGCCTTGTAGAGAGATAAAGTACCGCCTAATCCGCACCTAACTGTCATGTTGCAAGCTGTCTTTGAAAAATGAAAGTTAGGAGCTGATTGGTTGGTACTTTATCTCTCCCCACGTTATCACTTGCCAAGGCATAATACTGTACATCTGCTCCAGAGTGTTTTACCAAACCCACAGACTGCCTGTATGTATCTTATCTTGCACAGTGAAACAGTTTAGTGGTATGTGGGCGACTACTGTACAACGATTAAAACCTCCAGTTACGAATGCTGGGAGCACTGACATATTCTAATTTGAATCAATTTGAAGTGACCTCCCCACTGAGATGATTTCCAGCACGGAAACTGTCGGCCTGGCCCTGAAGCTGCCCCTGAGCTGGCCGTGCACCTTGTGCCAGTTGTCACGGTAATCTCACCGCCCTGTTGCTCGCCCTGCAGCTCATGGGAAATATGGCTCATTCATTCACCTGGTTTTCTCCCCTCTACATTGAACTTGATCTTTATCACATTTGCTAACTGTGATTCACAGCAGAGCCCGTTACTACAAGAACAAGGAACGACCGGGCACTGGTCAAAAATAGATTATGGTTTATGTGTATAAAAAACCAAATGTGGACAATTCTGGTTTGTGGAAAGAAAATTTGTATCTTTCAATTATAGTCCTCGTTGGTGGTGCGCCCAGAGCCAGAAAGTATAAGTACTAGCAACAGGAGAGAAAGAAAGCTCTTGTGTGGGCGCACTCTTATACAAAGAAGAAAGTTCTTCAAATGTGTGTCAAGAAGATATTTAAAACATCCATTTATTATTCAAAATTAAAATCGTTACCATCTATGATCCAAAATGTGAGGTAAGAAAGATAATAAGAAAATATGAAAAAATGTTAAAATGTTATGGTCTTTTTTTAGAAAGGTTGTAGACACTTGATTGTCTAACAGCCATCTCACCTGACCAGTACAGAAATTCTGTATTAATAGGGCCAAGGAAGGAACAAAGTGTGTGATAGGTGTATCTTCAAAGAACCAATATGGTTGGATCTATGTTATACACTTGGCTGGCGGCCAGTTGCTCCGATTACACACGTATTTAGGATATCTGTTACTGTAGTTAGAGTCTAACGCTGAACTGTTATATAACAGAACAAAGGGAGGAAAAAAGATTAGTGGTGATACTGCTGTTGGTGTTCGCCTTTTAAATAAAAGGAGTAGTTCCTACTCAGAGGAGTATCTAGGGGACCAGGCGCCCCTGGCAAAGTAAGGGACTGACGCCCCCCATATTTGAAATAGGGAAGGTGCATAGGCAAAAAAGGTGCATGATCTTGTGGGAAAGGGGCATGACCACACAATAGTACCCCCAATTCAAACTACATTACACAGTAGTACCCCTTATACACATTATGTTACACCATAGTGCCCCATACACATCATGCCCACACAGTAATCCTTGTCGCACTGTGGAGAAATCATCAGTGCCTTGCCAAGGAGGGGCGCTGCCCAGCGATGTTACCTGCAGTCAGGGGGTATATCAAATATTAATGGCAGTGTAAAAGTATCTCTGCGCACTACCTAGTAGTGGCGATGTAGTGATATATTAAGAATAGCATTCTAGTAGTTTATTTTGAGTTTCTTCACTATGGTGCTGAACACCGGTGCCAACTCTTGGCTGCTGTGCGAACCACCAGCCCAGGCACTGCCACTACTCAGTGATTCCACTCATTGGTCGAGGGTGGCACTGCCGGGCGGCGCCCCCTCATCGGCTGGCGCCCCTGGCGAGCGCCATCCTGGCCATTGGGTAGATACACCCCTGTTCCTACTCCACAACACCGGGTATTCCCAGGAAGTCTCCTCTCCAGGTACTGACCCAGCCCGACGCTGTTTAGCTTACAAGATCAGACGAGATCGGGCATTAGCAGCGTGGTATGATAGTAGAGGGACTATATACCAATGAGAGTGCACCTATATAAGCACAATAGAGATTATAGTTTGAAATAAGGTAGAATTTAAAGTGTGGATCTGCTTTCCCGTTAGGCAAGGTGCAACGCCTACCACCACCGTGGTGTCGTGCGCCCTGGATCGTGGATGAGAGTCCACAGTGTCACGATCCGGGTATCTGGACGCCATTTCTTACCCATCAGATGCCTCCTAAGGCTGGCTCAGCGCTCCAGGACCGGATCCCATCTGTTATCCTAATGTTCACATTCCTGCATCCTCTCCTGTCTCTCTGAGACGCTGTCACAGTAACGCCTTATTACATCTGGCATGGCGTCTCCCGCGGCCTCCGCCGCCGTCCCTGGGCTTCTGCATGCAGAGTGTCAGAGTGGCGATTACGTCAGCCGCGGCCTCCGCTGTGTCCGCGTGGTTGGATGTGCACTTGTCAGCCTGGCGTCTCCTGTCTCCAGTGGCCGGCGCCGCCATTACTGTTTTCATTACCACATGGATTACAAACCAAACTTCCCTCCAAGTGTCTGCATGGGCGCAGCCATCTTGGATTCTGTCAGCTGATCATTTCCTCCAATCTGTTGTCAGTATTGTTAATCTGCATAATTGCCTAGCCAATCCCTTCCTTGCTGCAGGTATAAATACACTGTGCCTGAGCAAGGAAGGCGTCAGTGCTTTGGTTGTCAAACCTAGTTCCTGTTTGTGTCTCTCCTGTGATTGTCTTCCAGGTTCCAGCTCCTGTCTCAAGACTTCCACCATAGAGACCCGCACCAGCATTCCACCTGCGGTGTAGCCTGACTCTCCTATCCATTGTGGATTCATCTGTTTTCAGCTACAACATTACCTGCTTCCAGCCCAGCTTCCAGCAGAGTACAGCTTCTCTTAAAGGGCCGGTGTCCTTTCTACACTTCTAAATTTGACGGATCTCCAAGATTCTGCAGGGGATTTCTCAACCAGTGTGAGATTCAGTTTGAGCTACAACCTGGCAATTTTCCCAGTGACCGTACAAAAATTGCCTACATTATTTCTCTTCTCAGTGGCTCAGCCCTTGATTGGGCATCACCGTTATGGGAGAGGTCCGACACCCTGCTATCTTCCTACACTGCCTTCGTGTCAACATTCAGGCGCATCTTCGACGAGCCAGGCCGGGTAACCTCAGCTTCATCCGAGATTCTCCGTTTACGCCAGGGGTCACGTACTGTAGGACAATATCTGATACAGTTCCAGATCCTGGCATCCGAACTGGCATGGAACGACGAGGCCCTGTATGCTGCATTCTGGCATGGCTTATCTGAGCGTATTAAAGATGAGTTAGCTACCAGAGACTTACCTTCTAAGTTAGATGAGCTAATCTCACTCTGCACGAAAGTTGATTTACGTTTCAGAGAGAGAGCAACTGAGCGTGGAAGATCATCTGCTCCAAAATCTTCTGCTCCTCCTCCTCGTCAACTGTCACCATCTAAAGATGAGCCCATGCAACTTGGCCGTTACCGTTTAACTCCTGCTGAGCGCCGAAGACGTCTCTCCGAGTCTCTCTGTCTCTATTGTGCAGCTCCGTCTCACACCATTAATGCCTGTCCCAAACGTCCGGGAAACTCCAAATCCTAGCTCGCCAAGGAGAGGGCCGGCTAGGAGTAATGATCTCCTCTCCATCTCCTCAAGATTGTAATCTCCCAGTCTCGCTTCAAGTTGCTCAACGTTATCGGAACGTCATTGCCCTCCTTGATTCCGGAGCAGCTGGGAACTTTATTACCGAAGCCTATGTTAAACGGTGGTCCCTACCCACCGAGAGACTTCCTTCGTCCATTTCTTTAACTGCCGTGGATGGCAGCAAAATTTTTGATGCAGTTATTTCTTTAAGGACTCTACCAGTTCGTCTGAGAGTGGGAGTTCTTCATTCCGAACTTATTTCTTTTTTAGTGATTCCAAGAGCCACACATCCTGTGGTCCTGGGCCTTCCATGGCTCCGTCTTCACAATCCTACAATTGATTGGACGACTACGCAAATCCTGGCATGGGGTTCCTCCTGTGCTGAGACATGTTTGTTTAAAGTATTGCCTGTCTGTTCTTCCTCCCCCAGGTCGTCTGATGTTCCACCTCCTCCATATCAAGATTTCACGGATGTGTTCAGTAAAGCTTCTGCTGATATCCTTCCTCCTCATAGAGAATGGGACTGCCCGATTGATCTCGTTCCAGGGAAGGTTCCACCTCGAGGCCGAACTTATCCGTTGTCTCTGCCTGAGACGCATTCTATGGAGGAATACATTAAAGAGAACCTAGCAAAGGGGTTCATTCGACCTTCTTCTTCCCCAGCCGGCGCAGGCTTCTTTTTTGTAAAAAAGAAAGATGGTGGTCTGCGGCCGTGCATCGACTACAGAGGTTTGAACGACATTACCATCAAGAACCGTTATCCTTTACCCCTGATTACTGAGCTCTTTGACAGAGTTAGCGGAGCTACCATCTTTACAAAGCTGGACTTGAGAGGTGCATACAATCTCATCCGGATCCGTGAGGGTGACGAGTGGAAGACCGCCTTTAACACCCGTGACGGACATTATGAGTACCTCGTCATGCCCTTCGGATTGAGTAATGCTCCAGCTGTCTTCCAGCATTTTGTCAATGAGATCTTCAGAGACATTCTATACCGTCATGTCGTGGTCTATCTAGACGATATCCTCATTTTTGCCAACGATTTAGAGGAACATCGTTTTTGGGTTAAAGAGGTTCTGTCCCGTCTCCGTGTCAATCATCTCTATTGCAAATTAGAGAAATGCGTCTTTGAAGTCAAGTCCATTCCGTTTCTAGGGTACATTGTGTCCGGTTCCGGACTAGAGATGGATCCTGAGAAACTACAAGCAATCCAAAATTGTCCGATACCCTTAACCCTCAAAGGGGTCCAGAGGTTCTTGGGGTTCGCCAACTATTACCGAAAGTTTATACGAGACTTTTCCACCATTGTGGCGCCTATTACTGCTTTCACTAAGAAGGGTGCTAACCCGTCCAAGTGGTCGGAAGAAGCCATGCAAGCATTTCATCTTTTAAAACAAAGGTTCATCTCTGCGCCTGTTCTGAAACAGCCTGACATCGACTCTCCTTTCATCTTAGAGGTGGATGCCTCCTCCGTTGGAGTAGGAGCGGTGTTATCTCAGAGGGCTAAAGATGGCCATTTACACCCTTGCAGTTTCTTCTCCCGGAAGTTCTCCCCAGCTGAGCGCAACTATGCCATTGGCGACCAGGAGTTGCTAGCCATCAAGCTCGCTCTAGAAGAGTGGAGGTATCTGTTGGAGGGAGCTTCTCATTCAATCACCATACTTACAGACCACAAGAACCTTTTATATCTGAAAGGCGCACAATGTCTCAACCCTCGTCAGGCCAGATGGGCACTTTTCTTTTCCAGGTTCGACTTTAAACTCCAGTTCTGTCCGGGCTCTCAGAATCGCAAGGCCGATGCCCTTTCCCGCTCATGGGAGCAAGAAAATGAGTCAGAGTCTTCAGACAAGCATCCTATTATAAATCCGTTGGCATTCTCCACGGTAGGGATGGACTCTACGCCCCCATCAAGGAAAAGTTTTGTGAAACCGATGCTAAGGAAGAAGCTCATGCATTGGGCCCATGCTTCCCGTTTTGCCGGACATACAGGTATCCAAAAAATCCTGGAGTTTATCTCTAGGTCCTATTGGTGGCCAACTCTGAAAAAGGACGTCTTGGAGTTTATTGCATCTTGCCCAAAGTGTGCTCAACATAAGGTATCCCGCCAGTCGCCTGCGGGGCAACTGGTTCCACTATCTGTTCCCCGTCGACCTTGGACCCATTTGTCGATGGATTTTATTACAGATTTACCCATGTGCAACAAGTTCAATACCATCTGGGTGGTAGTTGACCGGTTCACCAAGATGGCACACTTCATTCCTCTCACCGGTCTTCCGTCAGCTTCCAAGTTGGCTCAAGTATTCATACAAGAGATCTTCCGACTCCACGGTCTTCCTGAAGAAATTATCTCAGATCGAGGAGTTCAATTCACAGCCAAATTCTGGCGAAGTTTATGTCAAGTCCTTCAAGTCAAGCTAAAGTTTTCCACGGCTTACCATCCTCAGACCAATGGTCAAACCGAGAGGGTGAATCAGGACTTGGAGGCCTTCCTCCGCATCTATGTGTCCTCCTCTCAAGATGACTGGGTTCAATTACTTCCCTGGGCCGAGTTCTGTCATAACAACCAGTATCATTCTTCATCTGCTTCAACACCATTCTTCACTAACTTTGGATTCCACCCTAAAGTCCCTGAGTTCCAACCGCTTCCAGCAACTTCTGTTCCCGCAGTGGATATCACCTTGCATCAGTTTGCCAATATCTGGAAGAGCGTACGATCAGCTCTGCTCAAGGCATCGTTCAGGTACAAGAAGTTTGCGGATAAGAAGCGTCGAGCAGTTCCTGCTCTCAAGGTGGGTGATCGGGTATGGTTATCCACGAAGAATTTGAGGTTAAGAGTTCCCAGTATGAAGTTTGCACCTCGCTATATCGGTCCTTTCAAGATTGAACAAGTCATCAATCCTGTTGCTTACAGACTTCAGTTGCCTCCCTTCTTAAAAATACCCAGGACATTCCATGTTTCCCTGTTGAAATCGCTGATCTTGAATCGGTTTCATTCCTCACTTCCTCCAACTCCGAAAGTCCAAACTCAACGAGGCGTTGAGTATGAAGTGGCCAAGATCCTGGACTCACGTCACCGTTACGGTCAACTACAGTATCTTATTGACTGGAAGGGTTACGGCCCTGAGGAACGTTCATGGACCAATGCTTCTGATGTCCATGCTCCTGCCTTGGTCCGGAGATTCCATTCCAAGTTTCCTCAAAAGCCAAAGAAGTGTCCTGGGGCCACTCCTAAAGGGGGGGGTGCTGTCACGATCCGGGTATCTGGACGCCATTTCTTACCCATCAGATGCCTCCTAAGGCTGGCTCAGCGCTCCAGGGCCGGATCCCATCTGTTATCCTAATGTTCACATTCCTGCATCCTCTCCTGTCTCTCTGAGACGCTGTCACAGTAACGCCTTATTACATCTGGCATGGCGTCTCCCGCGGCCTCCACCGCCGTCCCTGGGCTTCTGCATGCAGAGTGTCAGAGTGGCGATTACGTCAGCCGCGGCCTCCGCTGTGTCCGCGTGGTTGGATGTGCACTTGTCAGCCTGGCGTCTCCTGTCTCCAGTGGCCGGCGCCGCCATTACTGTTTTCATTACCACATGGATTACAAACCAAACTTCCCTCCAAGTGTCTGCATGGGCGCAGCCATCTTGGATTCTGTCAGCTGATCATTTCCTCCAATCTGTTGTCAGTATTGTTAATCTGCATAATTGCCTAGCCAATCCCTTCCTTGCTGCAGGTATAAATACACTGTGCCTGAGCAAGGAAGGCGTCAGTGCTTTGGTTGTCAAACCTAGTTCCTGTTTGTCTCTCTCCTGTGATTGTCTTCCAGGTTCCAGCTCCTGTCTCAAGACTTCCACCATAGAGACCCGCACCAGCATTCCACCTGCGGTGTAGCCTGACTCTCCTATCCATTGTGGATTCATCTGTTTCCAGCTACAACATTACCTGCTTCCAGCCCAGCTTCCAGCAGAGTACAGCTTCTCTTAAAGGGCCGGTGTCCTTTCTACACTTTACCACTCTCCACCGGTATTATTATTTCTCCGCTCTCAAGTTCTACATTTCAGTTCATATTTCATCGCTCCCAAGTTCATTTATTATTTAACTGGTTCCAGCCAGTATCCACTCCGTGCTAACAACAGTCTGGTTCCAGCCAGTATCCACAGCAGCCGTTTTATCTTCAGCAACCCAGCTTTTCCTGGAACACCAGCTGGTACAATCCTGGCTTATCTCCATAGCTACAGTCGGGCCTGGTAAGGACTTTCCATCTAGAAGATTATAAGAACTATCTCACACTACCAGTGCCCTGTGGCTCCTGCCATCCTGTAGTACCCAGGAACTGTATTTATTCTTTGCTGACTTTTACGTTTTCTTTTACTGCTGCTGTGTTGCGGAGTTGTCATAATAAACATCATTGACTTTTATCCAAGTTGTCGTGGTCACGCCTTCGGGCAGTTATTATTCATGTTACTTACATGTCCAGGGGTCTGATACAACCTCCCAGGTTCCGGTACATCTCAGCCCCTACAACTGAGGCTGCCTCCCGTCAGCTCAGGCCCTCAGTTGTGACACACAAAAAGATAGTAAGTTAGAAAATTTGTAAAGAATTGTATTTTTTTTTATTTTTTATTATTTTATATTTAAATAAGAAGTTTAGTAGGAGTGAAGAACTCCAAGGAAAACTCAAGCGTCAGGCAGATTTATAAGTCATATATGAGTTTAGACATATATTCTCCTAAATGGAGACAATAAGTATTGCTATAACCAGAGATCATTCATGAATTGGACACAGTTCTATTGCCAGAACTTATGGCAGAATTATATGCAATGATTGTACTTGTTATTTGTGGTCTAAAGATGGATTTTGTATAAGTCTAGGGAAGAATGAACTAGGAAGTAACAATAATATCCCTTATTAAATAAACTATTAATCCGGACACTATATTGATAATTGTGACACTTATGCATTATACATTGTGACACTTATAAATTATTTGCTGCACACAGAAATAAACAAAACAAAATACCTGATTAACCTGGCTATAATAATCTCATATAAATAAGTATGTGTATAGTGATCACATGTGAACAATCGTACAACAGATGTGGGTGTACCCACAATGTATATGAGACTATATCCAAGTATACTGATCACACATAAATAAAAGGTGTATCAGATATAGGTATATCAGTGTGATTGTAAAGGTTGCTTTCACCCAGCGGGTGCAGGCTTACGAAACTCCAAATGTGACAGTC
This sequence comes from Pseudophryne corroboree, assembly GCF_028390025.1. Lineage (NCBI taxonomy): Eukaryota > Metazoa > Chordata > Amphibia > Anura > Myobatrachidae > Pseudophryne > Pseudophryne corroboree. The sequence goes on from NC_086448.1 coordinate 89,987,346, forward strand.
AGAGGGAATAATAGAAATGTCCTGTCCTGGGAGCAGCTGGTGCCAGCGGGTCCTTCCACGGAGTAGTCCCTGCGTGGAAAACGCGTTTCGCCCGTACAGGCTTGTTCACTTCCGGAAGGCGAACACCAACAGCAGTATCACCACTAATCTTTTTTCCTCCCTTTGTTCTGTTATATAACAGTTCAGCGTTAGACTCTAACTACAGTAACAGATATCCTAAATACGTGTGTAATCGGAGCAACTGGCCGCCAGCCAAGTGTATAACATAGATCCAACCATATTGGTTCTTTGAAGATACACCTATCACACACTTTGTTCCTTCCTTGGCCCCATTAATACAGAATTTCTGTACTGGTCAGGTGAGACGGCTGTTAGACAATCAAGTGTCTACAACCTTTCTAAAAAAAGACCAGAACATTTTAAAAAATTTTCATATTTTCTTATTATCTTTCTTACCTCATATTTTGGATCATAGATGGTAACGATTTTAATTTTGAATAATAAATGGATGTTTTAAATATCTTCTTGACACACATTTGAAGAACTTTCTTCTTTGTATAAGAGTGCGCCCACACAAGAGCTTTCTTTCTCTCCTGTTGCTACTATTCACAGCAGAGCGGCTCCTTTTTAAAAAAAAAATTGATCTTATCATGGGAGTCCGGCACTGTAGGCCGTCATTGAAACCCTACAACAAAGTCATAAATAGAGATAGATGGAAGGTGGTTCTTGTGTTGTTAAAGGTTTAAGGGACACGATAAACTACAGAATGAGGCATAAAAACACAGGTACAGGAAATTCTCCCTCCATATAATGTAACCTGTAGTTGAAATGGAAGCTTTGGCACTGGTTACAATACATATCATTGGACAGGCTATATATATATTAAAAAAACAAATGGAATAAAATTTTTAATAGAGATATCTGCTTTTATTTTTCCACAATTTTCAACCTTTTCTGGTCCTTGATTTATCAGATCACGGTCTCCACTGAGAACTGTTGCAGTTTGTGAGATGTGGCTTCTCCCTAAATCAGGCATGTCCAAACTGCGGCCCTCCAGCTGTTGTGAAACTACATATCCCAGCATGCCCTGACACAGTTTTGCTGTCAGAGAATGCTAAAGCCGTGTCAGGGTATGCTGGGATGTGTAGTTTCACAACAGCTGGCATGCCTGCCCTAAAAAGACCAACCAGGCAATGATTAATGAATATTGAGATCCTGTCTACATGATTAGGATGATGTGTTATGAGAGGCTGCACCTAATTGGATAATCAAGTAACTTTCCAACCTGCCTTCATATTGCTGATACAGTGCTGTTTATTTTATTTATTTGTTTTTATTTGGGGGAAGGGGGGGGGGGTGCAGTAGAATTTCTTTGCATCACCTTTACCTAATCCGTAACCTCCCAACATTTCACGTCACGAAGAGGTTGCGGGTGCATCTGCTGAGCAGAGGAGAATCCTACCTCAAGATGCCTCTCTCGCTGTGTTATGGTCATAACAAAACCAATACTGAGTTTTCCTGCTTAAGCCTTCTCTCAACCTGTCACAGCATATCACAATATTACTTTCAGATATGTAGGACATTAGCGAGTATAACTGTTGCAGGCAGTTTAAGATTCCTGCACAGTCCATTCCAGGTATCACAATATTCAGAGGATCGGGGGACAGCAGTTAAGTGACATGATCTTATTTTATAACACAAGTTCCCTCTAAACCTAATTTCCTGTAAATATAGGGATCGGTATGATTGACCGCTGGACCGGATGCCGACGGCAAAATCCCAAAGTGTAAAATCCCGACTGGGTCGAGGTACGTATGTTCCCTACTCTCCCCTACCACTTAACCCTCCCTTCTCGCAGCCTTACCCTAACCACCCCCCTAAGTGCCTAACCTTATCCCGGTGGTGCCTAAACCTAACCTTCCCCGGGTGGTGGCTAGCCCTGACCTCCACCTTCCTCTGCAGCCTAACCCCAACACCCCCCATTTCGCACCTAAATTCCCCCACCCCCCAGCCCTAACTTTAATCTGCCCGCTATACTTACGTTCAGTATGCCAGCTGGTGGGATTCCGCCGTCGGCAATTTCACGGTTGCTGGGATCCCGACAGCCAGCATCTTAAACTGTGAGTATAGTGGAGTCTAGTGAATTACTAGGCTGCAACTTCGAGAATACAGTATTTCTTCAGTCGCCAATATGGCTGCCTGCATCATGTGATGAGCACTTTAAACTTTACATCACTGAAAAACTTTGAAAACATGGGGAATGCCTGTCCGCAGCCAAATGCTTTTTTTATGTTACAGTTATCCTTTAAAAGCTATTTCTCAGTTCTTCATGATGATATGAACATCATAATATTGAACCATAAAACTGATTTGAAAAGTCAACGTTTACTTTGGTCTTATTCTCTTTAGAGGGAATTGTACAAGGAGCAGAATATATCATACTCTCACCTGGCAGGGGCTGCTGCTGATGGAGTCATTGCCCGTAGAGCTGTCATGGAATATTCAAGAAAAAGAAAAACTCAATCTCTTGGTTATCATCATAACAGCCATTGTAATCTTCCGTTATGTTTTGAATACTAATATAAAGGTTAAAGCAGTTAAGCTGATGTTCATAATTGCAAAGTGAATTCAATTTCTGTGTCATCAGAAAGTTTTAGTTTAATATACTCTTTGAAATTCCTTCTTTCTCTTCACATGTCACTTACAAACTTTAAGCTTGAATAAATCTAAATGAATAGTGTAGCCTGAGAAAAGCTCACTTGCAAGCTAACCGTTATTAACACACAAACCTTTCTGGAGATAATAGTTTGCAAAACTCTTTCTCTTTCATTCTGGTGACTTCTGTTAATTTGAATTAAGTATAATCCAAATTGGCATTTAATGAGCGTGTCCTGTGGGCAGATGTCATTATAGGGTCATGAGTTAATGGAGCCAATCACGAAGCATTGCTCTTATCTGGCAGACTGGCCAAAGTTGCCAATTGTCCCTTCGTTTCCATGACCAACCCGAGATGTTCAGTTTATCCTACTTCTAAATGGTAAAGTCATAGCTTTCGACAGGGCTGTGACCAGGGCTGTTTCTAGCAAATTGGGCTCCCAGTGCAAGATTTAAAAATGCTCGCCTTTGACATTAAAAAATGACACCCCCCCCCTCCCCCCATAGATAGAGGAAAAATAAATGTTTGCGCACTTCCGGTGAGGGGGCATGGCCTCACTAAAATGGGCGTGGCCTCACCTGAAAAGACTACGTTACACCCCAGTTTTTGACCCTGCACCAACAGACCTTGGCCTCCACAGGAAAACAAAACAAAACAAATTCCACCATATTATGCCACACACCGCAATGCCCGTGATACATTAAGCCCTACAGTAGAGCTTCTTATTACGTTTAAATGACCTGCTCGTTGCCAAGGGTTTTTATGCGCTGAGTGTCATGCTCATTGCCAGGGGTTTCATGGTCTGGGATCCATGCTCATTGCCAGGGGTTTAATGCTCTGTGATGGGTGTCATGATCGCTGCCCGCTGCCATGCTCTGTGCTAGTTGCCAGGGGTGTGTGCTAGTTGCCAGGGGTGTGTGCTAGTTCCCAGGGGTGTGTGCTAGTTGCCAGGGGTGTGTTCTAGTTCCCAGGGGTTTGTAGTGCCAGGGGTGTGTAGTGCTCGATGCAATGGCCGTGTACAGCGCCCACAGCTCCCCTGCTCCCCCTGCTTCCTGACATTAGTACTCCGCTCGGGGGGCAGAGTTTCGCAAAATGATGCGTTGCGTCGTGACTTCACAACGCAAATGCGTCATTACATGAGACTCCACCTCCTGAGCGGAATGCTAATGACAGGAGGTGGGAGAGCACCCGCAGCATTGGAAAGTGCCACGGCGGGCACCCCGTGTGACGGCACAGCTGGCTCGCCGCAAGACATGGCACTGTCTGTAACGAGGGGGGTGTTAGTGGAGGGGAGGGCTCAGTGGATGATTCTGTTGCTGCCCTACAGCTCTAGTATTGCTGCTAGAATGCGTCCAGGATGTCCTTTGGATGATGCTCCAGGCAGTGCTGTTCTTGTCATGTTCTCAGGAGGCCTGGCTGCGCAGGGTGTCGGTAAGTCCTGTTACGGCGCTGACTTTTGCTATAACTATACTGTTGGGCTTGGATGTTGTTATTCCACTACGCATATGGGCAGGGAAAAATCTTTGGAAAGTGGGAGGGAAGCAGCTCCAGACCACCAGGGAGGGATCAGAAAGTCTATTTCTAGCCAGTTTTTCACAATATTGAAATCCAACTGATGACATCTGAAGATGGCATTAGATAACGGAGACAACTTGAGAAATTCTATGCTCTTCAAAGCTTGTTAAATAACCCCATATCAGCATACCTGTAGAGCAGGGGTTCTAAAACTATGTGCCGTCACACCCTGGGATGCCTTGGGACACTTGCAGAGGTGCCTTGGATTGGTGGTCCAGGACCATTTCAGTTTATTTATGGTCAATGTCATAGGCAAAACCAGTCCTGGTGGCTGCCAATCATAAAACATGTGGACAAACAGAAGCAAATCCTGTCCCCCACCACATAACTGAATCTAAAGATGATAAAGAAACACAATTTACTTAATTTAATATGTCTTTCTAAAACTTTTGGCCTATGGCTGCCATGAAAAAAAATCTGATTCTCTAGGGTGTCCTGATTCAAAAAAGTTTGGGAACCACAACTTGTAGAGCATTCTTGTGACCGCAGTAGTTGACCATGGTATTTTTATCAAATACAATAACAAAACCATAACCCTAAGTTTCACACAATTTGCTAAATTGTGAACATCTAACGTTTAAAAGTGCCAGATGCTGAGCCGGACACTTCTGCGACTGCGCCATTGTACTTTCATATGCTAATACAGTAATTTGCCAGTCTGCCACAGTAAGCTGCAAATGTGTGCATATGGGAGTGCGAGAATAAAACAGTGGCTGTGTACCTGAACACTAAGCTAAAATGAAAACTAGTGCTTGGAAAGTAAAGCTCTGGTGTACATAGGTACAGCACAGTAAACATACATCATACTTTCCCCGGAAGGTGTGGGACACTCAAGAGTTTTGCGGTAGTCCCCTGCACCCACAGATGGGTGGGTGGATCTCCTGCGTCCTGTCCACACCCTAGTGAAGTGTGTAAGATGGGGTGTTAATACTGAGAATTGCAGTCCCATATTTATTTGGGAGGAGGCATCAGTAGTTCTTTACCTCTCCTTTTTCTAATACCTAACATCCCAACATTTCACCTCTAGGAATCAGTACAGAGAACGTGGGCGCGTCATAAGGGAAACTTGCCTAGTTCTTATTAAAAACGTATCTGCCAATAAGCTGCTTCCCTCACCCTCCAGTGTCCACTTAATCACGTAAGATCCTGGTCCACCCCCCAAAGTGGCCAGCTGCATCTCTCCGGTAGAAGCCTGGAGAGGAGACAGCAAAAGCAGGCGGTAAGCATGCAGACAGTGCCAGTCTATGGATGGTGTAATGGTTAGCATACTGCCTCACAGCACTGAGGTCATGGGTTCAATTCCCACCATGGCCCTAACTGTGTGGAGTTTGTATATTCTCCCCTTGCCTGCGTGGATTTCCTCTGGGTACTCCGGTTTCTTCCCACAATCCAAAAATATACTGGTAGGTTAATTGGCACCCAGCAAAATTAACCCTATTGTGAATATGTGTGCGTGTACATGTGGTAGGGAATATAGATTGTAAGCTCCACTGGGGCAGGGACTGATGTGAATGGGCAAATATTCTCTGTACAGCGCTGCGGAATATGTGTGCGCTATATAAATAACTGGTAATAATAATATTACTACTCTGCACAGAAACAAAATATCCCACCCAAATCTAACGCTCTCTGCAAATATTATAACTGCCCCCCCCCCTCTGCATTGCACATGGGCCCTCATTCCGAGTTGTTCGCTCGCTAGCTGCTTTTAGCAGCATTGCACACGCTAGGCCGCCGCCCTCTGGGAGTGTATCTTAGCTTAGCAGAATTGCGAACGAAAGATTAGCAGAATTGCGAATAGAAATTTCTTAGCAGTTTCTGAGTAGCTCCAGACTTACTCCTACACTGCGATCAGTTCAGTCAGTTTCGTTCCTGGTTTGACGTCACAAACACACCCAGCGTTCGCCCAAACACTCCCCCGTTTCTTCAGACACTCCCGCGTTTTTCCCAGAAACGCCAACGTTTTTCCGCACACTCCCATAAAACGGCAAGTTTCCGCCCAGAAACACCCACTTCCTGTCAATCACACTCCGATCACCAGAACGATGAAAAATCTTCGTTAGGCCGTGAGTAAAATACCAAACTTTTGTGCTAATTTACTTGGCGCAGGCGCACTGCGAACATTGCGCATGAGCAGTTTGCGACTAATCGCTCCGTAGCGGAAAAAACTAACGAGCGAACAACTCGGAATGACCCCCATGGTTATATAAATAACTGGTAAATAAATAAATAATAAAGAAATACTACAAGTACAGGTTGTCAGACTGATCGGGAAATATTTATTTTGTGTAAACGAAGATGTATAATTCATTTTATGTGGGACAGGTTCATAAAGTGTTCTATATAATTATATTGGATGGTTTTACAGATACAAATAATATTGTAACTTGACATTTACATAATATCCACTCGTGCATTCATTGCTATCATGTTGTGGCCAGGCTCCTTGTGTTTGCATATGAGCAATGATCCCACACACAGTCATATTACAGGCTGGACCCTCATTCTGAGAATAAACATCAGACAATAGGGGTGATTCCGAGTTGTTCGCTCGCTAGCTGCTTTTAGCAGCATTGCACACGCTAGGCAACCGCCCTCTGGGAGTGTATCTTAGCTTAGCAGAATAGCGAACGAAAGATTAGCAGAATTGCGAAAAGAAATTTCTTAGCAGTTTCTGAGTAGCTCGAGACTTACAGATTGCGATCAGATCAGTCAGTTTCGTTCCTGGTTTGACGTCACACACACGCCCTGTGTTCGCCCAGCCACTCCCCCGTTTCTCCAGACACTCCCGCGTTTTATCCTGACACGCCTGCGTTTTTCCGCACACTCCCAGAAAACTGCCAGTTTCCGCCCAGAAACACCCACTTCCTGTCAATCACACTCCGATCACTTCAACGATGAAAATTCTTCGTTCGGACGTGGGTAAATCTACTAAGTTTTGTGCTAAAATACTAACCGCATGCGCACTGCGAGCCATGCGCATGCGCATTTTTGCCTTAATCGCTCCGTTGCGAAAATCGGCAACGAGTGATCAACTCGGAATGACCCCCTATGGGGGATATTTATTAAAGCTTGAGAGAGATCAAGTACTAACTAATCAGCTTCTGGCATTTTTCAGAACACAACCTGTAAATGAGTGTTAGGGGCTGACTGGTCTCTCTCCAAGCTCCATATCAGTTACACAAAAAGGCTGCTCCAGTTTAATTTCCCGGTGACATCACTGGTTCTTAGTGAATTGATTGCATACTTCTTCCCTACTTATGAGAATCCTGAATTTTTGGGTGGGTAGGTCACCCTCCTGGATCCAGCTTCTCTTTATTTAGAACTGGACATGGAGTAGATGGGAGTGGGTCATGATGTTGCAAGGTACAAAAAGTAGACAAGTATGATTGACTCACTGCACCTCCCATGCATTGTGGTTCACCACACACGGAGTAACCAAAGACTCCAAATGGAATGACTCCCATCGGCTTCTAGGAACATGTCTCAGACGCTGATTTTTGCTTGCAGACTATGGAGGAGCCTGCCATAATTGGGCTTTTTTGAAACTGAGCGCAAAACGGTCCAATTGCTTTGATCCCAAAAGTCATCAAAATTCACTTTATTCTCCAGGGATGTCACCGTGCCACCGTTTCCACATAAATTGTCAGCTCTCATGAATGGTGGTCCAGCCCATCATTGCTACCCGGAGTCAGTGTATGTGACCGGTACACTTGTGTGCTTGTAACTCTAACTTCATGTCCTTATCTTGCCGGAGGAGAGAAGGAGACCGATTTGTTTTAAACATCATAATTTGTTTTTCTCTTAGGAGAACATGGCTCCTACAGTAATTCACACGCCTTAGCAAATATTGCATTTCATAGGCAAGAACATACCTTGAATACAAAAATTGGTCTTTTGCTGTCGTCCAGACAATGACATCTGCTTTTCCATGTGTTTCATGTCATTGACAAATTGGTAAAGCTGTTGCACGGTAGAATCAGTTTCCCAAGAGGGGAGAGCTGCTGTTGAGTCACCTGTCACCTTGTTGTGTTGCCTACACCAGAGGTAACAGTCAGATATTTGATGCCTCTTGAGGAAGGAGAAATAAAAGCTTAGGAAAATGGAAAGTACATACAGTAGCTCTAAATGAAGGGCTGTGAATATTTTTTCTGCCTCATTTGCTGCGCGTACTCCCTACGTAATTGTCTTTGCTTCATCGTCTGCTGGAGCAACTCATCCCACTAGAGCGGCCTGTGTGTCTGCAAAGCACCGTACGGAGGAGAGATGGGGGACGCTATGGACAAAGATAGGGATCTTAAATGGATCAGATCATTGCTGAGGTCCTTTGGGCATTATAGTGAGACAGAAGAAAGCGTATTGTAAGCTGCAAATTGTTTATAATTTCATGCATCTGTATAACGGTTTTATGTAGTTCATGGAAATAATTTATTATGGCTACAGAATATTAACATTGATGAAAATATATATTTTTAAGTTATTACCTTGCAGGGTGCACTATTGTCAGTTTACAGATATGCATTTGGGTCTATTCAATTAGTATCAGAAGAAAAGGAGACTGAGTGCGGGATGTACTAAGGGAAAAATGCTTTAAAACCCCCGTTTTCGGGGGTTTTACCGCATTTTTAAATGTACTAAGACCCGGCCACCGAGTTTTCGTCATCTTTGGATGGCGATATCCTACAGAAGCCCATGGGCTTCTTATCGCCAGCCTTCCCCCCCCTCCCCCCCACCCCCCGGAGCCTCCCGGCCTCCTCCCCGGCATACCTTCCTTCAGGAAGCCTGGACCCGGAAGGTAAACTTCTCCGCCTAGCAACGCAGCCAGAGGTCCTTCCTGCTGCAGGGGGAGGAGGAGGAGCCAGGGGGCAGCCTGCTGCTGCTTCCCGGCATGGGGGGAGTGTGCAGAGCCCATGGAGGTGACGGAGACCCCCCGCACACCACCTCACAGGTATCGGGGGGGGGGCCTCCGTCACCACATTGCGATGTTGATCGCTTATGTTAGTACATATGCGATCAACATCACTGCGAGGGGCGGCGATGTATGTTAATACATCCCGCCCTGAATGAGACAACTGCAGAATAGAAGTGTGTAATATATTAGTTCCCCATTCCTGCAGACTTGAACTGGGCATATACTATACAATTATCTGGCCGATCTGGTTGGTTGGAATGAAAGGGTCCCATTTATCAACGATGCACAACCCCTTCAGCACTCGCTGTCATCCTTTCTGTATTCATCAAACAGCGGTAAGCATTTGCCCCTGTACCGCTCTCACCAGTTATAGATGGCGAGAGCAGTACGGTCCCTATTGTCGGCCTAGTGCTGTCTTATCGGCTTCAGCAACGCCTTCCAGGCATTGCCGGGTCCCCACCGGGTGAAGGAGCCATGCACATGCGCAGACTGGACATCATGCATGCACATGAATCAGTAGCGTTAGGCTGGCAGCAGGAGAGCGCAGGACATCGCTGAGGGGCGAGATCGCGCTGGACCTCGCCGGAGAGAGAACAATTGCTGAACGCCAGCTGCATCTTCGTTTGTATCGCAGTGATACTAAATGAAAAATGCAGCTGGTGTAATTTTTTGATAATAAATGGGGCCCAAAATCTGGTAATGGATGAGAGCAAATGACAAACGACCATTTGCTCCCAAACGCTGGAAAATGGACAAAAACTGTTATCCATACACATTGGTTAAATCTGTGTTCTTGCAGCATGGCGTTGCTAGCGATGTCTTGTGTCAGTTTGCAGCAGCAGCCAACCAGAAGACATAGATTACAACGGCAGGGGCTCGCATATTGCCCAATGTGCGCTGATGTGAACCGGATCCACCGGATCAGACGACATATCACCTTGTGTGTACCTAGCTTTACTAAAACCATCTGGGCTTCATTTAAATACGTTTACCTAAAAAGATAAGCGATAGAGTTATTGAGCTATATAAAGGAATGTTAATAATAATTATGCCATTTACTTGGCAGTACTGGGAGCCATTCCCCCACCCACTGGGTTCACCTTGAGCTAGGGGCGCAGCCAGAACTTTGTGGGAACCATAGCAACATTTTAAAGGGAACAATCCCCAGTGCTTCTAGAGAAGCCTCTCTCTCTACAGCGGTTGTTCATTTTATGCCCCATAATATTGTGGTAGTTTACTTTGTGCCTCTTTGTTTTGCCCTAGTTCATTTTATAACATAGATGTGCCCTAGTTCAGATTATAACACACAGTGCCATCAGTTCATTGTATTTCCCCTAGTTCACAATATGCCACAGTGTAGAGCTACCAGTACACATTATGCCACACAGTGCCTCCAGTTTGCATTATGCCACCTGAGGGTGGATACTTCCTAATGCATTACATTCTAGTATGAGCAGAGATCTACCTAATTTAGGCACACTATCCCTTTCTTGGACTGTCTTAATCTTGGAGCTTAATTCCCCCCTCCCCCCCAATTATACAAAGTCTGTAAAGAAGGACAGCGCTGGGCTTACCAATTAGCTCATCTGTGTCTGTGAGACTGAAATAGGATTGTGGGCGTTGGATCACATCAGTCACATCAGTGGAGCTTTACTGAGAGGGTAAGACAGATCACCACTGCAAGTCCCCCTTTTCAGGCTCAGGCGGTGGGTCTAATCTCCCCCCCCCCCACCAACCGCCCCTTTCTTTTCCCCTTTAGATCCACCACTGAGTGCTGTTACCAGGAACCCATTACAATGTGAAAAGTTCCTCTTGACATATTCGTTCAAACACCCGGTGCACGCTCGGTGCACGCTTAGGTTGTCCCCAAGTTTGGCTATTAGGGCAGGAAAGGCACACTCTGTATCTGGCTCCCTAGAATGCTTTGCAGTAGTGATTACGCTAACTCGCCAAGCGGATAAATGTTTTTCTCTGACGTCCTAGTGGATGCTGGGACTCCGTCAGGACCATGGGGATTAGCGGCTACGCAGGAGACAGGGCACAAAAATAAAAGCTTTAGGACTAGGTGGTGTGCACTGGCTCCTCCCCCTATGACCCTCCTCCAAGCCTCAGTTAGGTTTTTGTGCCCGTCCGAGCAGGGTGCAATCTAGGTGGCTCTCCTAAAGAGCTGCTTAGAAAAAGTTATTAGGTTTTTTATTTTCAGTGAGTCCTGCTGGCAACAGGCTCACTGCAACGAGGGACTTAGGGGAGAAGAAGTGAACTCACCTACGTGCAGGATGGATTGGCTTCTTAGGCTACTGGACACCATTAGCTCCAGAGGGATCGAACACAGGCCCAGCCATGGAGTCCGGTCCCGGAGCCGCGCCGCCGACCCCCTTGCAGATGCCGAAAAGTGAAGAGGTCCAGAAACCGGCGGCAGAAGACTTTTCAGTCTTCATGAGGTAGCGCACAGCACTGCAGCTGTGCGCCATTGTTGTCAGCACACTTCACACCAGCGGTCACTGAGGGTGCAGGGCGCTGGGGGGGGGCGCCCTGGGCAGCAATGATAATACCTTGTTCTGGCTAAAAATACATCACATATAGCCCCTGGGGCTATATGGATGTATTTAACCCCTGCCAGGTCTCACAAACACTGGGAGAAGAGCCCGCCGAAATAGGGGGCGGGGCCTATCTCCTCAGCACACAGCGCCATTTTCCTGCACAGCTCCACTGCGAGGAAGGCTCCCAGGACTCTCCCCTGCACTGCACTACAGAAACAGGGTAAAAAAACAGAGAGGGGGGGGCACTTTTTTGGCGATATTGATATATTAAGCTGCTATAAAGGAAACAACACTTCTGTAGGGTTGTTCCTATATATTTATAGCGCTTGGGTGTGTGCTGGCAAACTCTCCCTCTGTCTCCCCAAAGGGCTAGTGGGGTCCTGTCTTCGATAAGAGCATTCCCTGTGTGTCTGCTGTGTGTCGGTACGTGTGTGTCGACATGTATGAGGACGATGTTGGTGTGGAGGCGGAGCAATTGCCGGTAATGGTGATGTCACCCCCTAGGGAGTCGACACCGGAATGGATGGCTTTGTTTATGGAATTACGTGATAATGTCAGCACGTTACAAAAATCAGTTGACGACATGAGACGGCCGGCAAACCAGTTAGTACCTGTCCAGGCGTCTCAGACACCGTCAGGGGCTGTAAAACGCCCTTTACCTCAGTCGGTCGACACAGACCCAGACACGGACACCGAATCTAGTGTCGACGGTGAAGAAACAAACGTATTTTCCAGTAGGGCCACACGTTATATGATCACGGCAATTAAGGAGGCTTTGCATATCTTTGATACTGCAAGTACCACAAAAAGGGGTATTATGTGGGGTCTGAAAAAACTACCTATAGTTTTTCCTGAATCAGAGGAATTAAATGAAGTGTGTGATGAAGCGTGGGTTAACCCCGATAGAAAACTGCTAATTTCAAAGAAGTTATTGGCATTATATCCTTTCCCGCCAGAGGTTAGGGCGCGCTGGGAAACACCCCCTAGGGTGGATAAGGCACTCACACGCTTATCAAAACAAGTGGCGTTACCGTCTCCTGAAACGGCCGCCCTCAAGGATCCAGCTGATAGGAGGCTGGAAACTACCCTGAAAAGTATATACACTCATACTGGTGTTATACTGCGACCAGCCATCGCCTCAGCATGGATGTGCAGTGCTGGGGTGGTTTGGTCGGATTCCCTGACTGAAAATATTGATACCCTGGATAGGGACAGTATTTTATTGACTATAGAGCAATTAAAGGATGCTTTTCTTTATATGCGAGATGCTCAGAGGGATATTTGCACTCTGGCATCGAGAGTAAGTGCGATGTCCATATCTGCCAGAAGAAGTTTATGGACGCGACAGTGGTCAGGTGATGCGGATTCCAAACGGCATATGGAAGTATTGCCGTATAAAGGGGAGGAATTATTTGGGGTCGGTCTATCGGATTTGGTGGCCACGGCAACAGCCGGGAAATCCACCTTTTTACCTCAGGTCCCCTCCCAACAGAAAAAGACACCGTCTTTTCAGTCGCAGTCCTTTCGTTCCTATAAGAACAAGCGGGCAAAAGGACAGTCATATCTGCCCCGAGGCAAAGGAAAGGGTAAGAGAGTGCACCAAGCAGCTCCCTCCCAGGAGCAGAAGCCCTCCCCGGCTTCTGCAAAGCCCTCAGCATGACGTTGGGGCTTTACAAGCGGACTCAGGGGCGGTGGGGGGTCGACTCAAGAATTTCAGCGCACAGTGGGCTCACTCACAGGTGGACCCCTGGATCCTGCAGGTAGTATCTCAGGGTTACAGGTTGGAATTCGAGAAGTCTCCCCCTCGCCGGTTCCTAAAGTCTGCTCTGCCAACGTCTCCCTCAGACAGGGCGACGGTATTGGAAGCCATTCACAAGCTGTATTCTCAGCAGGTGATAGTCAAGGTACCCCTCCTACAACAGGGAAAGGGGTATTATTCCACACTATTTGTGGTACCGAAGCTGGACGGCTCGGTAAGACCTATTCTAAATCTGAAATCTTTGAACCTGTACATACAAAAATTCAAGTTCAAGATGGAGTCACTCAGAGCAGTGATGGCGAATCTGGAAGAAGGGGACTTTATGGTGTCTCTGGACATCAAGGATGCTTACCTGCATGTCCCAATTTGCCCTTCACATCAAGGGTACCTCAGGTTCGTGGTGCAAAACTGTCATTATCAGTTTCAGACGCTGCCGTTTGGATTGTCCACGGCACCTCGGGTCTTTACCAAGGTAATGGCCGAAATGATGTTTCTTCTGCGAAGAAAAGGCGTATTAATTATCCCTTACTTGGACGATCTCCTGATAAGGGCAAGGTCCAGAGAACAGCTGGAGGACGTAGTAGCACTAACCCAAGTAGTGCTGCAACAGCACGGGTGGATTCTGAATTTTCCAAAATCTCAATTGACCCCGACGACACGTCTGCTGTTCCTGGGAATGATTCTGGAAACGGTTCAGAAAAAGGTGTTTCTTCCGGAGGAGAAAGCCAGGGAGTTATCCGAACTTGTCAGGAACCTCCGAAAACCAGGAAAAGTGTCTGTGCATCAATGCACAAGAGTCCTGGGAAAAATGGTGGCTTCTTACGAAGCGATTCCATTCGGCAGATTCCACGCACAAACTTTTCAGTGGGATCTGCTGGACAAATGGTCCGGATCGCATCTGCAGATGCATCAGCGGATAACTTTGTCTCCACGGACAAGGGTGTCTCTTCTGTGGTGGTTGCAGAGTGCTCATCTGTTAGAGGGCCGCAGATTAGGCATACAGGACTGGGTCCTGGTGACCACGGATGCCAGTCTGAGAGGCTGGGGAGCGGTCACACAGGGAAGAAACTTCCAGGGAGTGTGGTCAAGCCTGGAGATGTCTCTTCACATAAATATACTGGAGCTAAGAGCGATTTACAATGCTCTAAGCCTGGCAAAACCCCTGCTTCAGGGTCAGCCGGTGTTGATCCAGTCGGACAACATCACGGCAGTCGCCCACGTAAACAGACAGGGCGGCACAAGAAGCAGGAGGGCAATGGCAGAAGCTGCAAGGATTCTTCGCTGGGCGGAAGATCATGTGATAGCACTGTCAGCAGTGTTCATTCCGGGAGTGGACAACTGGGAAGCGGACTTCCTCAGCAGACACGATCTACACCCGGGAGAGTGGGGACTTCATCCAGAAGTCTTCCACATGATTGTGAACCGTTGGGAAAAACCAAAGGTGGATATGATGGCGTCCCGCCTCAACAAAAAACTGGACAGGTATTGCGCCAGGTCAAGAGACCCTCAGGCAATAGCTGTGAACGCTCTGGTAACACCGTGGGTGTTCCAGTCAGTGTATGTGTTTCCTCCTCTGCCTCTCATACCAAAAGTACTGAGAATTATACGGCAAAGGGGAGTAAGAACGATACTCGTGGCTCCGGATTGGCCAAGAAGAACTTGGTACCCGGAACTTCAGGAGATGCTCACGGAAGATCCGTGGCCTCTACCTCTAAGACGGGACCTGCTTCAGCAGGGACCGTGTCTATTCCAAGACTTACCGCGGCTGCGTTTGACGGCATGGCGGTTGAACGCCGAATTCTAAGGGAAAAAGGCATTCCGGAAGAGGTCATCCCTACCCTGGTAAAAGCCAGGAAGGAGGTGACTGCACAACATTATCACCGCATTTGGAGAAAATATGTTGCGTGGTGTGAGGCCAGGAAGGCCCCGACGGAGGAATTTCAACTGGGTCGATTCCTACATTTCCTGCAAACAGGATTGTCTATGGGCCTCAAATTAGGGTCCATTAAGGTTCAAATTTCGGCCCTGTCGATTTTCTTCCAGAAAGAATTGGCTTCAGTTCCTGAAGTCCAGACTTTTGTAAAAGGAGTACTACATATACAGCCCCCGGTTGTGCCCCCAGTGGCTCCGTGGGATCTTAATGTAGTTTTGGATTTTCTCAAATCCCATTGGTTTGAGCCACTCAAATCGGTGGATTTGAAATATCTTACATGGAAAGTAACCATGCTACTTGCCCTGGCTTCAGCCAGGAGAGTGTCAGAATTGGCGGCTTTATCGTATAAAAGCCCATATCTGATTTTCCATTCGGACAGGGCAGAACTGCGGACGCGTCCTCAGTTTCTGCCTAAGGTGGTTTCAGCGTTTCACCTGAACCAGCCTATTGTGGTGCCTGCGGCTACTAGCGATTTGGAGGATTCCAAGTTGCTGGACGTTGTCAGGGCATTGAAAATATATATTTCAAGGACGGCTGGAGTCAGAAAATCTGACTCGCTGTTTATACTGTATGCACCCAACAAGCTGGGTGCTCCTGCTTCTAAGCAGACGATTGCTCGTTGGATTTGTAGCACAATTCAACTTGCACATTCTGTGGCAGGCCTGCCACAGCCTAAATCTATCAAGGCCCATTCCACAAGGAAGGTGGGCTCATCTTGGGCGGCTGCCCGAGGGGTCTCGGCATTACAACTCTGCCGAGCAGCTACGTGGTCGGGGGAGAACACGTTTGTAAAATTCTACAAATTTGATACCCTGGCTAAAGAGGACCTGGAGTTCTCTCATTCGGTGCTGCAGAGTCATCCGCACTCTCCCGCCCGTTTGGGAGCTTTGGTATAATCCCCATGGTCCTGACGGAGTCCCAGCATCCACTAGGACGTCAGAGAAAAATAAGAATTTACTCACCGGTAATTCTATTTCTCGTAGTCCGTAGTGGATGCTGGGAACTCCGTAAGGACCATGGGGAATAGCGGGCTCCGAAGGAGGCTGGGCACTCTAGAAAGATCTTAGACTACCTGGTGTGCACTGGCTCCTCCCACTATGACCCTCCTCCAAGCCTCAGTTAGGTACTGTGCCCGGACGAGCGTACACAATAAGGAAGGATTTTGAATCCCGGGTAAGACTCATACCAGCCACACCAATCACACCGTACAACTCGTGATATGAAACACAGTTAACAGTATGAAACAATAGAGCCTCTCAACAGATGGCTCAACAATAACCCGATTTAGTTAACAATAACTATGTACAAGTAATGCAGATAAACCGCACTTGGGATGGGCGCCCAGCATCCACTACGGACTACGAGAAATAGAATTACCGGTGAGTAAATTCTTATTTTCTCTAACGTCCTAGTGGATGCTGGGAACTCCGTAAGGACCATGGGGATTATACCAAAGCTCCCAAACGGGCGGGAGAGTGCGGATGACTCTGCAGCACCGAATGAGAGAACTCCAGGTCCTCCTCAGCCAGGGTATCAAATTTGTAGAATTTTGCAAACGTGTTTGCCCCTGACCAAGTAGCTGCTCGGCAAAGTTGTAAAGCCGAGACCCCTCGGGCAGCCGCCCAAGATGAGCCCACCTTCCTTGTGGAATGGGCATTGACAGATTTTGGCTGTGGCAGGCCTGCCACAGTATGTGCAAGCTGAATTGTACTACAAATCCAACGAGCAATAGACTGCTTAGAAGCAGGAGCACCCAGCTTGTTGGGTGCATATAGGATAAACAGCGAGTCAGATTTTCTGACTCCAGCCGTCCTGGAAACATATATTTTCAGGGCCCTGACAACGTCTAGCAACTTGGAGTCCTCCAAATCCTTAGTAGCCGCAGGCACCACAATAGGCTGGTTCAGGTGAAACGCTGACACCACCTTAGGGAGAAATTGGGGACGAGTCCTCAATTCTGCCCTATCCATATGGAAAATCAAATAAGGGCTTTTACAACACAAAGCCGCCAATTCTGATACTCGCCTGGCAGAAGCCAAGGCCAATAACATAACCACCTTCCATGTGAGATATTTCAGATCCACGGTTTTTAGTGGTTCAAACCAAAGTGATTTTAAGAAAACTCAACACCACGTTGAGATCCCAAGGTGCCACAGGAGGCACAAACGGGGGCTGACTATGCAGCACTCCTTTTATAAATGTCTGAACTTCAGGTACTGAAGCTAGTTCTTTTTTGAAAGAAAATCGACAGAGCCGAGATCTGTACCTTAATGGAACCCAATTTAAGGCCCATAGTCACTCCTGCTTGCAGGAAATGCAGAAATCGACCTAGTTGAAATTCCTCTGTTGGGGCCCTTTCGGCCTCACACCATGCAACATATTTTCGCCATATGCGTTGATAATGAGTTGCTGTAACCACTTTCCTGGCTTTAGTAAGCGTAGGAATTACTTCCTCCGGAATACCCTTTTCCTTCAGGATCCGGCGTTCAACCGCCATGCCGTCAAACGCAGCCGCGGTAAGTCTTGGAACAGACAGGGCCCCTGCTGCCGCAGGTCCTGACTGAGTGGCAGAGGCCATTGGTCCTCTGATATAAATTCTTGAAGTTCTGGGTACCAAGCTCTTCTTGGCCATCCACGAGTATCGTTCTTACTCCTCGCCTTCTTATTATTCTCAGTACCTTTGGTATGAGAGGCAGAGGGGAGAACACCTAAACCGACTGGTACACCCACGGTGTTACCAGAGCGTCCATAGCTATCGCCTGAGGGTCCCTTGACCTGGAGCAATATCTTTTTTAGCTTTTTGTTAAGGCGGGACGCCATCATGTCCACCTGTGGCCTTTCCCAATGGTGTACAATCCTATTGGAAGACTTCTGGAGGAAGTCCCCATTCTCCCGGGTGGAGGTCGTGTCTGTTGAGAAGATCTGCTTCCCAGTTGTCCACTCCCGGAATGAACACTGCTGACAGTGCTAACACATGATTTTCCGCCTATCGGAGAATCCTTGTGGCTTCTGCCATCGCCATCCTGCTTTTTGTGCCGCCCTGTTGATTACATGAGCGACTGCCGTGATGTTGTCTGATTGGATCAGTACCGGCTGGTTTTGAAGCAGAGGCCTTGCTGGCCTCAGGGCATTGTAAATGGCCCTCAGATCCAGAATATTTATGTGTAGGGAAATAACCTGACTTGACCAAAGTCCCTGGAAGTTTCTTCCCTATGCGACTGCCCCCCAGCCTCAAAGACTGGAATCCATGGTCACTAGGACCTAGTCCTGTATGCCGAACCTGCGGCCCTCTTGAAGATGGGCACTCTGCAGCCACCACAGTAGAGATACCCTGGTCCTTGGAGACAGGGTTATCAGCCTATGCATCGGAAGATGAGATCCAGGCCACTTGTCCAACAGGTCCCTCTGAAAAGTTCTTGTATGGAACCTGCCTAATGGGATTGCTTCGTAAGAAGCTACCATTTTTCCCAGGACTCGCGTGCAATGATGCACCGCTACCTATTTTGGTTTTCAGGAGGTCTCTGACTAGAGATGACAACTCCTTGGCTTTCTCCTCCGGGAGAAACACTATTTCTGGTTTATGTCCAGAACCATCCCCAGGAACAGTAGACGTGTCATAGGAACCAGCTGTGACTTTGGACTGTTTAGAATCCACCTATGCTGTTGTAGCACTTTCCAAAATAGTGCTACCCCGACTACCAACTGCTCCTTGGACCTCGCCCTTATAACGAGATTGTCCAATTACGGGATAATTACAACTCCCTTTTTTTGAAGGAGTATCATCATTTCGGCCATTACCTTGATAAAACACCCTCGGTGCCATGTACAGTCCAAACGGCAGTGTCTGGACTTGGTAATGGTAATCCTGTACCACAAATCTGAGGTACTCCTGGCGAGGATGGTAAATGGGGACATGCAGGTAAGCATCCTTGATGTCCCGGGATACCATGTAATCCCCCTCGTCCAGGCTTGCAATAACCGCCCTGAGCGATTCCATCTTGAACTTGAATTTTTTTATGTTCAAGGATTTTAAATATAAAATGGGTCACACCGAACCATGCGGTTTCGGTACCCCAACCCGTGTGGAATAGTAACCCCGTCCTTGTTGAAGTAGGGGCACCTTGAGTATTACCTGCTGGGAATACCGCTTATTAATTGCCTCTAGCACAGCCTCCCTGCTTGAGGGAGTTGTCAGCAAGGCATATTTTAGGAAACGGCTGGGGGGAGACATCTCTAATTCCAGCTTGTACCCCTGAAATACTACTTGGAAGAAACAGGGATCCACCTGTGAGCGAGCCCACTAATTGCTGAAATTTTTGAGGCGGCCCCCCACCGTACCTGGCTACACCTGTGGAGCACCCGCGTCATGGTGTGTACTCACAGGAGGCGGGGGAAGAATCTTGATTCTGGGAACAGGCTGACTGGTGCAGCTTTTTCCCTCTACCCTTGTCTCTGTACAGAAAGGAAGCGCCATTTGACCCGCTTGCTTTTCTGAAGCCGAAAGGACTGTACCTTTTTCTGTGAGGAAACCTGAGGTAAAATTATTTCTTCCCAGCAGTTGCTGTGGATACGAGGTCCCAGAGACCATCCCCAAATAATTCCTCACTCTTATAAGGCTCTCTATGTGCTTTTTAAGTCAGCATCACCTGTCCAGTGACAGGTCTCTAATACCCTCCTGACAGAATGGACATTACATTTATTTTGGATGCCAGCCGGCAAAATATCCCTCTGTGCATCCCCCATATATAAGACAACGTCTTTAATATGTTTTTATGTTTGCCAACTAGTATCCCTGTTTGACAGGGTCACCAACCACGCTGCAGCAGCACTATCTGCAGGTCTCAGTCTAGTACCTGAGTGTGTAAATACAGACTTCAGGATAGCCTCCTGTTTTTTTTTTTTTTTTTTTTTTTTTTTTTTATCAACAGGTACCTATTAAAGTGGCCGTATCCTAAGACGGCAGTGCCACCTTTTTTGACAAACGTGTGACCGCCTTATCCACCCTAGGGGATATCTCCCAGCGTAACTTATCCTCCTGGCGGGAAAGAGTACGCCATCAGTAACTTTTTATAAATTACCAGTTTCTTAACGGGGGAACCCACGCTTTTCACACACTTCATTTATTCATCTGATGGGGGAACAAAACACTGCCTGTTTTTTCTCCCCAAACCTAAAACCCATTTATAGAGGTTAAAGTCAGAAATGTATAACACATTTTTTATTGCCGGGATCAAGTCACGGATTGGATTGTGTATATGTCTCCACCTTGTCGACACTGGAGTCAGACTCCGTGTCGACATCTGTGTCTGCCATCTGAGAGAGCGGGCGTTTTTGAGCCCCTGATGGCCTTTGAGACGCCTGGGCAGGCGCGGGCTGCGAAGCCGGCTGTCCCACTGCTGTTACGTCATCCACCCTTTTATGTAAGGAGTTGACACTGTCGGTTAAAACCTTTTACCTCTCTATCCACTCTGGTGTCGGCCCCACAGGGGGCGACATCACATATATCGGCCTCTGTTCCGTCACCATATAAGCCTCCTCATTCAACATGTCGACACAGCCATACCGACACACTGCAGACACACAGGGAATGCTCTAAACGAGGACAGGACCCACAAAAGCCCTTTGGGGGGACAGAGTGAGAGTATGCCAGCACACACCAGAGCGCTATATACTGCAGGGACTAACTGAGTTATGTCCCCTATAGCTTTATATCTATATATATAATGTATACTGCGCCTAAATTTAGTGCCCCCTCTCTCTTTTTTTAACCCTTGTAGATTGCAGGGGAGAGCCAGGGAGCTTCCCTCCAACGGAGCTGTGAGGGAAAATGGCGCCAGTGTGCTGAGGAGATAGGCTCCGCCCCTTTTTCGCGGCCTATTCTCCCGTTTTTTATGGACTTCTGGCAGGGGTATTTACCTCATATATAGCCCCTGGGGCTATATATTGAGGTATTTTTGCCAGCCAAGGTGTTTTTATTGCTGCCTCAGGGCGCCCCCCCCCAGCGCCCTGCACCCTCAGTGACCGGAGTATGAAGTGTGTGAGAGGAGCAATGGCGCACAGCTGCAGTGCTGTGCGCTACCTTGGTGAAGACTGAGTCTTCATGCCGCCGATTTTCCGGACCATCTTCTTGCTTCTGGCTCTGTAAGGGGGACGGCGGCGCGGCTCCGGGACCGAACATCAAGGCTGGGCCTGCGGTCGATCCCTCTGGAGCTAATGGTGTCCAGTAGCCTAAGAAGCCCAATCCGGCTGCAAGCAGGCGAGTTCGCTTCTTCTCCCCTTAGTCCCTCGCTGCAGTGAGCCTGTTGCCAGCAGGTCTCACTGAAAAGAACAAATTCTAAGACTATAACTTTCTAAGAGCTCAGGAGAGCCCCTAGTGTGCATCCAACCTCGGCCGGGCACGAAATCTAACTGAGGCTTGGAGGAGGGTCATAGTGGGAGGAGCCAGTGCACACCAGGTAGTCTAAGATCTTTCTAGAGTGCCCAGCCTCCTTCGGAGCCCGCTATTCCCCATGGTCCTTACGGAGTTCCCAGCATCCACTAGGACGTTAGAGAAATAAGATTTTACTTACCGATAAATCTATTTCTCGTAGTCCGTAGTGGATGCTGGGCGCCCATCCCAAGTGCGGATTGTCTGCAATACTTGTACATAGTTATTGTTACAAAAAAATCGGGTTGTTATTGTTGTGAGCCGTCTGTTCAGAGGCTCCTACGTTTGTCATACTGTTAACTGGGTTCAGATCACAGGTTGTACGGTGTGATTGGTGTGGCTGGTATGAGTCTTACCCGGGATTCAAAATCCTTCCTTATTGTGTACGCTCGTCCGGGCACAGTATCCTAACTGAGGCTTGGAGGAGGGTCATAGGGGGAGGAGCCAGTGCACACCACCTAGTCCTAAAGCTTTTATTTTTGTGCCCTGTCTCCTGCGGAGCCGCTAATCCCCATGGTCCTGACGGAGTCCCAGCATCCACTACGGACTACGAGAAATAGATTTATCGGTAAGTAAAATCTTATTTTTTTTTAAATATCAGTATAATGTGAAAAAATTAAGTACATTAGAATATATCTGCTATGGAAAGGCAGCCCTGTCCACACCAGGGAATAAACAGCATAAACACATCGGTTTGAAAATGAATAAATATTAAAGCATTTTTCTGTATTATTTTAAACTGACTCTTACTAAAAAGTTCTCAATGTAGAAGCCCTGGCACAGTCTATTAGATTAAACCCTAACATCTCAGGTTTTCATGTCAAAGATAGGGAATTTAGCGCATTTCACAGATGAACATTTGGCGTAAGTAGCTAACACCGTCACCTCCCTTCCGAACCTGATGGAAGAGTTTAAACTTTTTGGGATGCGCTCTAATGTGAAAATTATACAAAATCCATAGTCCTGAACCTGACCATGGAGGATTCAGGTGTCAAAGGCCTCACACGTACTTTCCTCTTTCTCTGGCTTCCCACTCATTTAAATTACTTAGAAGTTTTCTCTAACGTCCTAGTGGATGCTGGGAACTCCGTAAGGACCATGGGGAATAGCGGGCTCCGAAGGAGGCTGGGCACTCTAGAAAGATTTATGACTACCTGGTGTGCACTGGCTCCTCCCACTATGACCCTCCTCCAAGCCTCAGTTAGATCTTGTGCCCGGCCGAGGTTGGATGCACACTAGGGGCTCTCCTGAGCCCTTAGAAAGAAAGTATAGTTTTAGTTTTTTTATTTTCAGTGAGACCTGCTGGCAACAGGCTCACTGCAGCGAGGGACTAAGGGGAGAAGAAGCGAACTCGCCTGCTTGCAGCCGGATTGGGCTTCTTAGGCTACTGGACACCATTAGCTCCAGAGGGATCGACCGCAGGCCCAGTCCTTGGTGTTCGGTCCCGGAGCCGCGCCGCCGTCCCCCTTACAGAGCCAGAAGCAAGAAGAGGTCCGGAAAATCGGCGGCAGAAGACATCAGTCTTCACCAAGGTAGCGCACAGCACTGCAGCTGTGCGCCATTGCTCCTCATACACACTTCACACTCCGGTCACTGAGGGTGCAGGGCGCTGGGGGGGGCGCCCTGAGAAGCAATAATAACACCTTGGCTGGCAAAAATACCACAATATATAGCCCCAGAGGCTATATATGTGAAAATACCCCTGCCAGAATCCAGAAAAAAGCGGGAGAATAGTCAGCGGAAAAGGGGCGGAGCTATCTCCTGCAGCACACTGGCGCCATTTCTCCTTCACAGATCCGATGGAAGGAAGCTCCCTGGCTCTCCCCTGCAGTCTACACTACAGAACAGGGTTAAAACAGAGAGGGGGGGCACTAAATTTAGGCGCAGTATAAATTATATAAAAGCAGCTATAGGGGACATAACTCAGTTAGTCCCTGCATTATATAGCGCTCTGGTGTGTGCTGGCATACTCTCACTCTGTCCCCCCAAAGGGCTTTTGTGGGTCCTGTCCTCATTGGAGCATTCCTTGTGTGTGTGCGGTGTGTCGGTACGGCTGTGTCGACATGTTTGATGAGGAGACTTATGTGGAGGCGGAGCAGATGCCGATAAATGAGATGTCGCCCCTGTGGGCTGACACCAGAGTGGATGGATAGGTGGAAGGTATTAACCGACAGTGTCAACTCCTTACATAAAAGGCTGGATGACGTAACAGCTATGGGACAGCCGGCTTCTCAGCCTGCGCCTGCCCAGGCGTCTCAAAGGCCATCAATGCTCCCTCAGATGGCAGACACAGATGTCGACACGGAGTCTGACTCCAGTGTCGATGAGGTTGAGACATGTACACAATCCACTAGGAACATCCGTTACATGATCCCGGCAATATAAAATGTGTTACACATTTCTGACATTAACCCAAGTACCACTAAAAACAAAGGGTTTTATGTGTGGGGAGAAAAAGCAGGCAGTGTTTTGTTCCCCCATCAAATGAGTGAATGAAGTGTGATAAAGCGTGGGTTTCCCCGATAAGAAACTGGTAATTTCTAACAAGTTACTGATGGCGTACCCTTTCCCGCCAGAGGATAAGTTACGCTGGGAGTTATCCCCTAGGGTGGATAGGGCGTTCACACGTTTGTCAAGGTGGCACTGCCGTCTTAGGATACGGCCGCTTTGAAGGTACCTGCTGATAAATAGCAGGAGGCTATCCTGAAGTCTGTATTTACACACTCAGGTACTAGACTGAGACCTGCAGTCTGCTGCAGCGTGGTCTGTACCCCTTTCAAACAGGGATACTATTTTGCGAACATAAGACGTCGTCTTATATATGAGGGATGCACAGAGGAATATTTTGCCGGCTGGCATCCTGAATTATTGCAGTGTCCATTCTGTCAGGAGACCCGACACTGGACAGGTGATGCTGACTTTAAAAGGCACATAGAGCCTTATAAGGGTGAGGAATTGGTTGGGGATGGTCTCTGGGACCTCGTATACACAGCAACAGCTGGGATGAAAATATTTTACCTCAGGTTTCCTCACAGCCTAAGAAAAGCACTGTATTATCAGGTACAGTCCTTTCGGCTTCAAAAAAGCAGGCGGGTCAAACGAGGGAAGAGGAAAAAAGCTGCACCAGCAGCCAGTTCCCAGAATCAAAATTCTTCCCCTGCTTCCTCTGAGTACACCGCATGACGCGGGGGCTCCACAGGCGTAGCCAGGTACGGTGGGGGGCCGCCTCAAAAATTTCAGCGATCAGTGGGCTCGCTCACAGGTGGATCCCTGGATCCTTCAAGTAATATCTCAGGGGTACAAGCTGGAAGTCGAGGCGTCTCCCCCCCGCCGTTTACTCAAATCTGCCTTGCCGACAACTCCCTCAGGCAGGGAGGCTGTGCTAGAGGCAATTCACAAGCTGTATTCCCAGCAGGTGATAGTCAAGGTGCCCCTACTTCAACAAGGACGGGGTTACTATTCCACACTGTTTGTGGTACCGAAACCAGCCGGTTCGGTGAGACCCATTTTAAAATGGAAATCCTTGAACACTTACATAACAAAGTTCAAGATGGAATCGCTCAGGGCGGTTATTGCAAGCCTGGACGAGGGGGATTACATGGTATCTCTGGACATCAAGGATGCTTACCTGCATGTCCCTATTTACCTTCCTCACCAGGAGTACCTCAGATTGTGGTACAGGATTGCCATTACCAATTCCAGACACTACCGTTTGGACTGTCCACGGCACCGAGGGTGTTTACCAAGGTAATGGCAGAAATAATGATACTCCTTCATAAAAAGGGAGTTTTTATTTTTTATCCCATACTTGGACGATCTCCTTATAAAGGCAAGGTCCAGGGAGCAGTTACTGGTCGGAGTAGCACTATCTCAGGAGGTGCTACAACAGCATGGCTGGATTCTGAACATTCCTAAGTCACAGCTGGTTCCTTCCACTCGCTTACTGTTCCTGGGGATGATTTTGGACACAGAACAGAAAAAAGTGTTTCTCCCGCAGGAGAAAGCCAAGGAGCTGTCATCTCTAGTCAGAGACCTCCTAAAACCAAAAAGGGTATCGGTGCATCATTGCACACGAGTCCTGGGAAAAATGGTGGCTTCATACGAAGCAATTCCATTCGGCAGGTTCCATGCGAGGACTTTCCAGTGGGACCTCTTGGATAAGTGGTCGGGATCGCATCTTCAAATGCATCAAATGATAACCCTGTCTCCAAGGACCAGGGTGTCTCTACTGTGGTGGCTGCAGGGTGCCCATCTTCTAGAGGGCCGCAGTTTCGGCATACAGGACTGGGTCCTGGTGACCACGGATGCCAGCCTTCGAGGCTGGGGAGCAGTCACACAGGGAAGAAACTTCCAGGGCCTATGGTCAAGTCAGGAGACTTCCCTACATATAAATTCTGGAACTGAGGGACATTTACAATGCCCTAAGTCAGGCAAGGCCCCTGCTTCAAAATCAGCCGGTACTGATACAGTCAGACAACCTCACGGCAGTCGCCCATGTGAACCGACAGGGCGGCACAAGAAGCAGGATGGCAATGGCAGAAGCCACAAGGATTCTCCGATGGGCGGAAAATCACGTACTAGCACTGTCAGCAGTGTTCATTCCGGGAGTGGACAACTGGGAAGCAGACTTCCTCAGCAGACACGACCTACACCCGGGAGAGTGGGGACTTCATCCAGAAGTCTTCCTGCTGTTGGTAAACCGTTGGGAAAGGCCACAGGTGGACATGATGGCGTCCCGCCTCAACAAAAAGCTTAAGAGATATTGCGCCAGGTCAAGGGACCCTCAGGCGATAGCTGTGGACGCTCTAGTGACACCGTGGGTGTACTAGTCGGTTTATGTGTTCCCTCCTCTGCCTCTCATACCAAAGGTACTGAGAATAATAAGATGGCGAGGAGTAAGAACGATACTCGTGGTTCCGGATTGGCCAAGAAGGGCTTGGTACCCGGAACTTCAGAAAATGATATCAGAGGACCCATGGCCTCTGCCGCTCAGACAGGACCTGCGTCAGCAGGGGCCCTGTCTGTTCTAAGACTTACCGTGGCTGCGTTTGACGGCATGACGATTGAACGCCGGATCCTGAAGGAAAAGGGTATTCCGGAAGAAGTCATTCCTACGCTTATTAAAGCCAGAAAAGATGTTACAGCAAAGCATTATCACCGCATATGGCGGAAATATGTTGCATGGTGCGAGGCCAAAAAGGCCCCAACAGAGGAATTTCAACTAGGTCGATTTCTGCATTTCCTGCAAGCAGGAGTGAATATGGGCCTAAAACTAGGCTCCATTAAAGTACAGATCTCGGCTCTGTCGATTTTCTTTCAAAAAGAACTAGCTTCAGTACCTGAAGTTCAGACATTGTGAAAGGAGTGCTGCATATTCAGCCCCAGTTTGTGCCTCCTGTGGCACCTTGGGATCTCAACGTGATGTTGAGTTTCTTAAAATCACATTGGTTTGAGACACTAAAAACCGTGGATCTGAAATATCTCACGTGGAAAGTGGTTATGTTATTGGCCTTGGCTTCAGCCAGGCGAGTGTCAGAATTGGCGGCTTTATCATGTAAAAGCCCTTATCTGATTTTCCATATGGATAGGGCAGAATTGAGGACTCGTCCCCAATTTCTCCCTAAGGTGGTGTCAGCGTTTCACCTGAACCAGCCTATTGTGGTGCTGGTGGCTACTAGTGAATTGGAGGACTCCAAGTTGCTAGACGTTGTCAGGGCCCTGAAAATATATGTTTCCAAGACAGCTGGAGTCAGAAAATCTGACTCGCTGTTTATCCTGTATGCACCCAACAAGCTGGGTGCTCCTGCTTCTAAGCAGTCTATTGCTCGCTGGATTTGTAGTACAGTTCAGCTTGCACATTCTGTGGCAGCCCTACCACAGCCACAATCTGTAAATGCCCATTCCACAAGGAAGGTGGGCTCATCTTGGGCGGCTGCCCGAGGGGTCTCGGCTTTACAACTTTGCCGAGCAGCTACTTGGTCAGGGGCAAACACGTTTGCAAAATTCTACAAATTTGATACCCTGGCTGAGGAGGACCTGGAGTTCTCTCATTCGGTGCTACAGAGTCATCCGCACTCTCCCGCCCGTTTGGGAGCTTTGGTATAATCCCCATGGTCCTTACGGAGTTCCCAGCATCCACTAGGACGTTAGAGAAAATAAGAATTTACTCACCGGTAATTCTATTTCTCGTAGTCCGTAGTGGATGCTGGGCGCCCATCCCAAGTGTGGATTGTCTGCAATACTTGTAAATAGTTATTGTTAACTAAAGGGTTATTGTTGAGCCATCTGTTGAGAGGCTCAGTTGTTTTCATACTGTCAAACTGGATATAGTATCACGAGTTGTACGGTGTGATTGGTGTGGCTGGTAAGAGTCTTACCCGGGATTCTAAATCCTTCCTTATTATGTCAGCTCGTCCGGGCACAGTGTCCTAACTGAGGCTTGGAGGAGGGTCATAGTGGGAGGAGCCAGTGCACACCAGGTAGTCATAAATCTTTCTAGAGTGCCCAGCCTCCTTCGGAGCCCGCTATTCCCCATGGTCCTTACGGAGTTCCCAGCATCCACTACGGACTACGAGAAATAGAATTACCGGTGAGTAAATTCTTATTTTTCTTACCTGAGACGTCTCTTCCATATTTCAAGCCAACTTCACCCTGTTTTGTCTAGGTTGCAATCTGAGTTACAGACTTGGTGGTCTCGAGCATTCTCTTGGTTTGGGAGACCTGGGATTCTCAAGAAGAGCTCCCTTCCTAAAATGTTGTGCCTTCTTCAGGCTCTCCCTGTACATATCCCACTCAAGTGGTTCTTAGATGTCCAGAAATTGATTAGAGACTTTGGGGGGAATGTAATAGGGTGCAAGAATCAGGATGTGAGAGTTCTCCCTTTTTTTTTTAAAGTGGTAATCATTTACATGGCAAAATCAACCTG
Organism: Pseudophryne corroboree; assembly: GCF_028390025.1. Lineage (NCBI taxonomy): Eukaryota > Metazoa > Chordata > Amphibia > Anura > Myobatrachidae > Pseudophryne > Pseudophryne corroboree. The sequence continues at coordinate 90,016,073 of NC_086448.1, forward strand.
GTTTTGCCATGTAGAAGTAAACAACATGGCGGTATTCAGCTCTCTAACATTATTAGCTACTACCAAGCCACCCTCCTCAACAGGGTGTCACGATCCGGGTATCTGGACGCCATTACTTACCCTTCAGATGCCTCCTAAGGCGGGCTCAGCGTTCCAGGACCAGATTCCGCTGTTCCTGAGTTTCCACATGCAGAGTGTCAGAGTGGTGTTTTCATCAGCCGCGGCCTCCGCTGTGCCCGCGTGGTTAAATGTGCATCTATCAGCCTGGCGTCTCCTGTCTCCGGTGGCCGGCGCCGCCATTACTGTTTCCCAGACCACATGGATTACAAACCAAACTTCCCTCCAAGTGTCTGCATGGGCGCAGCCATCTTGGATTCTGTCATCTGATCATTTCCACCAATCTGCTGTTTGTATTGTTGATTTGCATAATTGCCTAGCCAACCCCTTCCTTGCTGCAGGTATAAGTAAGCTGTGCCTGAGCAAGGAAGACGTCAGTGCTTTGGTTGTCAAACCTAGTTCCTGTTTGTCTCTCTTCTATGATTGTCTTCCAGGTTCCAGCTCCTGTCTCAAGACTTCCACCATAGAGACCCGCACCAGCATTCCACCTGCGGTGTAGCCTGACTCTCCAATCCATTGTGGATTCATCTGTTTCCAGCTACAACACTACCTGCTTCCAGCCTCAGCTTCCAGCAGAATACAGCTTCCCTTAAAGGGCCGGTGTCCTTTCTACACTTTACCACTCTCCACCGGAATTATTATTTCTCCGCTCTCAAGTTCTACATTTCAGTTCACATTTCATCGCTCCCAAAGTTCATTTATTATTTAACTGGTTCCAGCCAGTATCCACTCCGTGCTAACAACAGTCTGGTTCCAGCCAGTATCCACAGCAGCTGTTTTACCTTCAGCAACCCAGCTCTTCCTGGAACACCAGCTGGTACAATCCTGGGTTATCTCCATTGCTACAGCCGGGCCTGGTAAGGACTTTCCATCTAGAAGATCATAAGAACTATCTCACACTACCAGTGCCCTGTGGCTCCTGCCATGCTGTAGTACTCAGGAACTGTATTTATTCTTTGCTGACTTTTACGTTTTCCTTTATTGCTGCTGTGATGCGGAGTTGTCATAATAAACATCATTGACTTTTATCTAAGTTGTCGTGGTCACGCCTTCGGGCAGTTATTATTCATGTTACTTACATGTCCAGGGGTCTGATACAACCTCCCAGGTTCCGGTACATCTCAGCCCCTACAACTGAGGCTGCCTCCCGTCAGCTCAGGCCCTCAGTTGTGACAGTAAGCACTGACCTAATGAATCCAGCCGGAGACCAGGATCAAGCGGCCAGGCCGATGCAAGAACTGGCAGCCCGACTAGAACATCAGGAGGCTGCACAGGGCCACATCATCCGCTGTCTCCAGGATCTCTCTACTCGGCTGGATGGGATTCAGACCACTCTCCGTGGATCAGGCGCGTCTGGTGCGTCAACCACAGTGACTCCAGCTATAACCCCACCCACCTTACCCATTCCTGCTCCACGTCTTCATCTTCCAACGCCAGCAAAATTTGACGGATCTCCAAGATTCTGCAGGGGATTTCTCAACCAGTGTGAGATTCAGTTTGAGCTACAACCTGGCAATTTCCCCAGTGACCGTACAAAAATTGCCTACATTATTTCTCTTCTCAGTGGCTCAGCCCTCGATTGGGCATCACCGTTATGGGAGAGGTCCGACACCCTGCTATCTTCTTACACTGCATTCGTGTCAACATTCAGGCGCATCTTCGACGAGCCAGGCCGGGTAACTTCAGCTTCGTCTGAGATTCTCCGTTTACGCCAGGGATCACGTACTGTAGGACAATATCTTATACAGTTCCAGATCCTGGCATCCGAACTGGCATGGAACGACGAGGCCCTGTATGCTGCATTCTGGCATGGTTTATCCGAGCGTATTAAAGATGAGTTAGCTACCAGAGACTTACCCTCCAAGTTAGATGAGTTAATCTCACTTTGTACGAAAGTTGACTTACGTTTCAGAGAGAGAGCAACTGAGCGTGGAAGATCATCTGCTCCAAAATCTTCTGCTCCTCCTCCTCGCCAACTGTCACCAACTAAAGATGAACCCATGCAAATTGGCCGTTCCCGTTTAACTCCTGCTGAGCGCCGAAGACGTCTCTCCGAGTTTCTCTGTTTGTACTGTGCAGCTCCGTCTCACACCATTAATGCCTGTCCCAAACGTCCGGGAAACTCCAAATCCTAGCTCGCCAAGGAGAGGGCCGGCTAGGAGTAATGATCTCCTCTCCATCTCCTCAAGATTGTAACCTCCCAGTCTCGCTTCAAGTTGCTCAACGTTATCAGAACGTCATTGCCCTCCTGGATTCCGGAGCAGCTGGGAACTTTATTACCGAAGCCTATGTTAAACGGTGGTCCCTACCCACCGAGAGACTTCCTTCGTCCTTTTCCTTAACTGCTGTGGATGGCAGTAAAATTTTTGATACAGTTATTTCTCTAAGGACTCTACCAGTTCGTCTGAGAGTGGGAGTTCTTCATTCCGAACTTATTTCACTTTTAGTGATTCCAAGAGCCACACATCCTGTGGTCCTGGGCCTTCCATGGCTCCGTCTTCACAATCCTACAATTGATTGGACGACTACGCAAATCCTGGCATGGGGTTCCTCCTGTACTAAGACATGTTTGTTTAAAGTGTTGCCTGTCTGTTCCTCCTCCCCCAGGTCGTCTGATGTTCCACCTCCTCCATATCAAGATTTCACGGATGTGTTCAGTAAAGCTTCTGCTGATATCCTTCCCCCTCATAGAGAATGGGACTGCCCGATTGATCTCGTTCCAGGGAAGGTTCCACCTCGAGGCCGAACTTATCCGTTGTCTCTCCCCGAGACGCATTCTATGGAGGAATACATAAAAGAGAACCTAGCAAAGGGGTTCATTCGACCTTCTTCTTCTCCAGCCGGCGCAGGCTTCTTTTTTGTAAAGAAGAAAGATGGTGGTCTGCGGCCGTGCATCGACTACAGAGGTTTGAACGACATTACCATCAAGAACCGCTATCCTTTACCCCTGATTACTGAGCTCTTTGACAGAGTTAGCGGAGCTACCATCTTTACAAAGCTGGACCTGAGAGGTGCATACAATCTCATCCGGATCCGTGAGGGTGACGAGTGGAAGACCGCATTTAACACCCGTGACGGACATTATGAGTACCTCGTCATGCCCTTCGGATTGAGCAATGCTCCAGCTGTCTTCCAGCATTTCGTCAATGAGATCTTCAGAGACATTCTATACCGTCATGTCGTGGTCTATCTAGATGATATCCTCATTTTTGCCAACAATTTAGAGGAACATCGTTTCTGGGTAAAGGAGGTTCTGTCCCGTCTCCGTGTCAATCATCTCTACTGCAAATTAGAGAAATGCGTCTTTGAAGTCAAGTCCATTCCGTTTCTAGGGTACATTGTGTCCGGTTCCGGACTAGAGATGGATCCTGAGAAACTACAAGCAATCCAGAATTGGCCAGTACCCTTAACCCTCAAAGGGGTCCAGAGGTTCTTAGGGTTCGCCAATTATTACCGAAAGTTTATACGAGACTTTTCCACCATTGTGGCGCCTATTACTGCTTTCACCAAGAAGGGTGCTAACCCGTCCAAGTGGTCTGAAGAAGCCATGCAAGCTTTTCATCTTTTAAAACAGAGGTTCATCTCTGCACCTGTCCTGAAACAGCCTGACGTCGACTCTCCTTTCATCTTAGAGGTGGATGCCTCCTCCGTTGGAGTAGGAGCGGTGTTATCTCAGAGGGCTAAAGATGGTCATTTACATCCTTGCAGTTTCTTCTCACGGAAGTTCTCCCCAGCGGAGCGCAACTATGCCATTGGCGACCAGGAGTTGCTAGCCATCAAGCTCGCTCTAGAGGAGTGGAGATATCTGTTGGAGGGAGCTTCTCATTCAATCACCATCCTTACAGACCACAAGAACCTTCTATATCTAAAAGGCGCACAATGTCTCAACCCTCGTCAGGCCAGATGGGCACTTTTCTTTTCCAGGTTCGACTTTAAACTCCAGTTCTGTCCGGGCTCTCAGAATCGCAAGGCCGATGCCCTTTCCCGCTCATGGGAGCAAGAAAATGAGTCAGAGTCTTCAGACAAGCATCCTATTATAAATCCGTTGGCATTCTCCACGGTAGGGATGGACTCTACGCCCCCATCAGGGAAAAGTTTTGTGAAGCCGATGCTAAGGAAGAAGCTCATGCATTGGGCCCATGCTTCCCGTTTTGCCGGACATACAGGTATCCAAAAAACCCTGGAGTTTATCTCTAGGTCCTATTGGTGGCCAACTCTGAAAAAGGACGTTTTGGAGTTTATTGCATCTTGCCCAAAGTGTGCTCAACATAAAGTATCCCGCCAGTCGCCTGCGGGGCAACTGGTTCCACTATCTGTTCCCCGTCGACCATGGACCCATTTGTCGATGGATTTTATTACAGATTTGCCCATGTGCAACAAGTTCAATACCATCTGGGTGGTAGTTGACCGGTTCACCAAGATGGCACACTTCATTCCTCTCACCGGTCTTCCGTCAGCTTCCAAGTTGGCTCAAGTATTCATACAAGAGATCTTCCGACTCCACGGTCTTCCAGAAGAAATTATCTCAGATCGAGGAGTTCAATTCACAGCCAAATTCTGGCGAAGTTTATGTCAAGTCCTCCAAGTCAAGTTAAAGTTTTCCACGGCTTACCATCCTCAGACCAATGGTCAAACTGAGAGGGTGAATCAGGACTTGGAGGCCTTCCTCCGCATCTATGTGTCCTCCTCTCAAGATGACTGGGTTCAATTACTTCCCTGGGCCGAGTTCTGTCATAACAACCAGTATCATTCTTCATCTTCTTCAACACCATTCTTCACCAACTTTGGATTCCACCCTAAAGTCTCTGAGTTCCAACCGCTTCCAGCAACTTCTGTTCCCGCAGTGGATATCACCTTGCATCAGTTTGCCAATATCTGGAAGAGCGTACGATCAGCTCTGCTCAAGGCATCGTTCAGGTACAAGAAGTTTGCGGATAAGAAGCGTCGAGCAGTTCCTGCTCTCAAGGTGGGTGATCGGGTATGGTTATCCACGAAGAATTTGAGGTTAAGAGTTCCCAGTATGAAGTTTGCACCTCGCTACATCGGTCCTTTTAAAATTGATCAAGTCATCAATCCTGTTGCTTACAGACTCCAGTTACCTCCCTTCTTAAAAATACCCAGGACATTCCATGTTTCCCTGTTGAAACCGCTAATCTTGAATCGGTTTCATTCCTCACTTCCACCAACTCCGAAAGTCCAAACTCAACGAGGCGTTGAGTATGAAGTGGCCAAGATCCTGGACTCACGTCACCGTTACGGTCAACTTCAGTATCTCATTGACTGGAAGGGCTATGGTCCTGAAGAACGCTCTTGGACCAATGCCTCTGACGTCCATGCTCCTGCCTTGGTCCGAAATTTCCACGCAAAGTTTCCTTTAAAGCCTAAGAAGTGTCCTGGGGCCACTCCTAAAGGGGGGGGGTGCTGTCACGATCCGGGTATCTGGACGCCATTACTTACCCTTCAGATGCCTCCTAAGGCGGGCTCAGCGTTCCAGGACCAGATTCCGCTGTTCCTGAGTTTCCACATGCAGAGTGTCAGAGTGGTGTTTTCATCAGCCGCGGCCTCCGCTGTGCCCGCGTGGTTAAATGTGCATCTATCAGCCTGGCGTCTCCTGTCTCCGGTGGCCGGCGCCGCCATTACTGTTTCCCAGACCACATGGATTACAAACCAAACTTCCCTCCAAGTGTCTGCATGGGCGCAGCCATCTTGGATTCTGTCATCTGATCATTTCCACCAATCTGCTGTTTGTATTGTTGATTTGCATAATTGCCTAGCCAACCCCTTCCTTGCTGCAGGTATAAGTAAGCTGTGCCTGAGCAAGGAAGACGTCAGTGCTTTGGTTGTCAAACCTAGTTCCTGTTTGTCTCTCTTCTATGATTGTCTTCCAGGTTCCAGCTCCTGTCTCAAGACTTCCACCATAGAGACCCGCACCAGCATTCCACCTGCGGTGTAGCCTGACTCTCCAATCCATTGTGGATTCATCTGTTTCCAGCTACAACACTACCTGCTTCCAGCCTCAGCTTCCAGCAGAATACAGCTTCCCTTAAAGGGCCGGTGTCCTTTCTACACTTTACCACTCTCCACCGGAATTATTATTTCTCCGCTCTCAAGTTCTACATTTCAGTTCACATTTCATCGCTCCCAAAGTTCATTTATTATTTAACTGGTTCCAGCCAGTATCCACTCCGTGCTAACAACAGTCTGGTTCCAGCCAGTATCCACAGCAGCTGTTTTACCTTCAGCAACCCAGCTCTTCCTGGAACACCAGCTGGTACAATCCTGGGTTATCTCCATTGCTACAGCCGGGCCTGGTAAGGACTTTCCATCTAGAAGATCATAAGAACTATCTCACACTACCAGTGCCCTGTGGCTCCTGCCATGCTGTAGTACTCAGGAACTGTATTTATTCTTTGCTGACTTTTACGTTTTCCTTTATTGCTGCTGTGATGCGGAGTTGTCATAATAAACATCATTGACTTTTATCTAAGTTGTCGTGGTCACGCCTTCGGGCAGTTATTATTCATGTTACTTACATGTCCAGGGGTCTGATACAACCTCCCAGGTTCCGGTACATCTCAGCCCCTACAACTGAGGCTGCCTCCCGTCAGCTCAGGCCCTCAGTTGTGACACAGGGTACTTGAGTGGAGAAGAAGTTCCATGGCTAAACAATGGATCTGAATTGGAGAGCAGCTGTGCTAATTCCCATACTTCCCTGGCTTCCAACTTTGCCATTGATGCACCACCCCACTGTTTCACTAACCCTTCAGGTATGGAAATACTATTTCTTTGCAGATTTCTCCACCCACGTAATTTCTATTCAACCACTATTTTCCCCATCTTAGTTACTAGGACATTTCAACACTGGCTTTCCACGAGTATCTTCTATTTCAGACAGCTTGTGAGAAAGGGGAGAGAGGCGTTTGGCATACTGAAAGTGTGGCTGGAGACCCCCCAGCCACATGGATAATGGCAGCCGTGGCGCTGAAGGGGTTAACCCTCAGCTGCCAGGCGCCATTTTAAACTGACAATGGGCACTAGGTGCCATTTTAAAAAGGAACACTTGGTTCTAGGCTCCATGCACTATACATGACTAAATGTATGTTTAATAATGTGTCTTAATATGTTATATTGCTGCACTGTGCGTAGTTGGAGAATTATGAACTGCACGGTTATAGAATTGCATGGACAGGGGCACTTATGAGAAAAGTACAGTATGAGTTATTTTGATTCTAAAGGGCTTTGACAATTGTTCTTCAGCAACTTGTACATAGCAAGTCATATGTTAATTGTCCTAGCTCCAGACTTGCTATGTACAAGTAAGTGTCAATTAGCCGGCCTTTTGGTGGCCAAACATTTTCTTTGAAATACAAACTAAGGTTTGTAAAGAAGACTGTTTGTGTTTTCAGCCTTTCCTGTTGTAATTCCAAAAACTAGGTTTGCATGGAGATGTGAATGAGACCGGAACATGTTAATCAGATTGTGTTTTATGAATGTAAACTAGTGGGTTTCGTTTAACAACAGTTTGATCTAAGATTTCCTAGGCTGCATTATGTAGGATGCAGATTTATGTTTAAATTATAAGAACAGTTATATCCTTTTAAAAATGTAATTTATTTATTTATATTTTGGAAGATATCCTGATTGGATGGAAAGGACTCAGGGGGGACTGCCCCCTGAGATGCATTATGGTTTTACTGTATAAAAAGAGGAGGCCTGTGAGCTTCAGATTGTGTTATACCAACTACTTTTTGCTGTAAACATCTGCTGTATTGCTGAGTCTTTTTTAAGACTACTTTGGGCAAATAAAGATCTTCTGCCTCAAGGCGACCGCTTCATCTTGTGACCTGCAGGGCTAGGTGAAACCTAGCTCCTTTTTCCGTCTGTACAGGGTGCACCCAGCATCTCCAAGCTCCGCCTTCTGCCTGCTACCATGCTGTGCTCAGGCAAGTGACGATTGGGGGATTCGTCAATACCACACAGGGGTGGTAAGATAGCGTGTCGAAGCATACAGAGCAGAACCGTGGTTCCAGACGCCATGGCATATAGGAGTCTGGTGGTGGCAGCGTAGTACCCACCCACTGCACAGTGGGTGGAGTCAGTAACAGGCAGTTACTGATGGTAAGCGGGAATCCCCTATGTGGCCAGGTACCGTGTGACCTAAAACTCCATTCTGTGACTGGGGATGGGACGCGAAGCGGGGCGGGCTCTCGTACGGGATCGTCCGGTCACAGTAAGTAATAGAACATTCAGGACAGCAGTGCCAGGAGGTTTTACAATGCAGCTGTTACTAGGGGTCGCAGCTCTTTCTGTGTACATGCTCCACCCCCTGACCCCTCTTCTGCTCCACCCCCTGTCCTCTGCTGCTTTGCTCCCCACCTGATGCTCTCTTCCTGGGTACCACTCAGAGAAGCACTGGGCTGGGTTGTGGGGAGGATGTTCTATCAGTTTGTTTTCCCCTAAATGGTCTGGGACATCAGATACGGCTGCAGCTGCCTAGGTACGACCACATCATTCAAGCCACTGCCTCCTTAGAATATGTCCCACTTCACCATTGACCTATGTTTCTCTCCCTTCACACTTGTGCTACGGCTTCTTTTAAAATTTGTGCCTCCACCTCAGTCCTCACTTATTCCTCTGCGCCCTCTCCACCTGTATCTCTGCCTTCTTCCTACCTGTGCTTCCGCTTCCCTCTTCACTTGTCTCTGCCACCTTCATTACCTGTGTGTCCGCCCCTCTTGCCACCTGTGTCTTGTGCCTCTGCCTCGATCCACCCTACTGTCATTTCCCCCTTCACACCTGTATCTCTGCCTCCCTCCCCACCTGTTTCTCTGCCCTCTCCCCACTTGTCTCTTCCCCCTTCACCACCTGTGCTTCTGCCTCCCTCTCCACCTGTGCCTCTGACCCCCTCTCCACCTATATCTCTGCTTTCCTCCCCACCTGTGTGTCTGCCTTCTCTCTACCTGTGCTTCCATCTACCTCTCCACCTATACCTCTACCTTCCTATCCACCTATGTCTCTGCCTTCTTTCCATCTGCGCTTCTGCCTCCCTCCAAATACATCTCTGCCTCCCTCCCCACCTGTATCGTTGCCCACATTCCACCTGTATTTCTGCCCCCCTCTCCACCTGTATCTCTGCTTTCCTCCCCAACTGTGTGTCTGCCTTCTCTCTACCTGTGCTTCCATCTGCCTCTCCACCTCTGTATCTACCTTCCTATCCACTTCCAGCAATGGTCAGTAGCTCCAGAGACAGTCAGCGGCGGCTCCTAAGATGGCCGAGAATGGGATTCCAGGTAGCAGGTGGGGGGCGAGAAAACACACAAGTGGAGTCGAGGATGGGAGCTTCTTGAGCATGCAACTATCCCCAGCCTCCATGGGCTGCAGCGCTATGAACTATAAATAACCCCTCTCTGATGCCCCCCCCCCCCTGCTTTTTTGGTTTAGTGTTACAGTAAATGTTATTACTCTGCCAGACCTTTCTTGTTGTCAGGCTACTAGTCTGTGTGTTTTGGAAGTACTGCGGAACGGAACCGGGAATCTCCCTTCTGCGGTGGGGTGAAGGTCTTTAGAACGGGGTTGAATCGTCTTTGTAGTTAGCCTTGCGACAATCGCCTCTAGGGCCCCATGGGGAGGGGAATTTCATCCAGATTTCTTTGTAAAGTGGATCAAAGAACCTCAGTGACATATTTAAAGACTTTTCCTTTGAGTCTGCAGCAGAAAAAAGCGTGAGCACTTTCCCAGAAGCAAAGTAAAGGCTTAATTTTTTTTTTATATCTCTTTTATTCCCTCTATCAAGGCAGACATTTTTTTTCCTTATTCTATCGAGGGACTCGAACTACGCATCTGAATTACAAAGTGTGCCTTTGGTCTATGCTGCAGACCACTGTGATTCCACATATCTACCTCTACAGTTCTGTGACACAGGAGATACTTTCTGCCTTTAATGTCCTCAATTAGTCAGGTGGTAAACACTTTGCATCTATGTCCTTTTCTTTTTCACCACCTTTATCACTTGCAAAGAAACAGGAAAAAAGATAGAATGCTTTGCCAGCAGTGGTCCGGATGAAAGCGCTGTGGATATCCTGGAATTCTGTAGGTGATACTGTATGTGCAGTTATTCTGTGTCCTCACAACCAGTGCATTCATACCATTGGACATTGTCAAGGTGTGTACACACGGTGAGATCCTTGCTATGCCTGATTTTGACTATGCGATTTCCCTTGAACTCCCCCAGAGCCCAGAAGCACCGATTTTGACTATCTGTACTTTCAACATGCCTGCACAGTGTGTCTAGCCTTACGATACCGACCCCGCGGCAGTGCGCATCGGGATCGCAAGGTGGCTAACACCTTGCGATTTCCACTAACTTTCCTTGCGATTTTGACTATATAGTCAAAATCGAAAGGCGAAATCTCACCGTGTATACACACCTTTAGTTATGCTTGCCTGTCTCACAGAACTAAAAAACTAAACCACTTACAATCTCAGGACAGTTGTTTTAGGTCTAAGTTAAAAGATAACAAAACACAAATCCTAGTAAAGTGGGGAGTATGTATTAACTCTTGGAGAGAGATAAAGTACCAACCAATCAGCTCATAATGGTCATTTTACAGATTGCACACTTTATCTCTCTCCACTCTTTGATAAAACTTTACACCCCATTGTATCCTAAACAGCAAATAAACCGGTAGTTACCAACTCTGCCTGATTGTCAGGGAGACTCACTGAAATATTAACAATCTCCCTGACTCCCTGAAGAGCCGAGCAATCTCCCTGATTGCATCTTACCCTCATTATGTACAGTAGCTGTTATATTCTTAGAGGGAAAATCAGAGATATATACATTGAAATGGGTTCATCAGTGCCATTTCCATGTATTGGTTATAAGGCACAATGGGGCAGATGTATTAACCTGGAGAAGGCATAAGGAAGTGATAAACCAGTGATATGTGCAAGGTGATAAACAAAGGCACCAGCCAATCAGCTCCAATATGTATATTAACAGTTAGGATCTGATTGGCTGCTGCCTTTATCACCTTGCACATAGCACTGGTTTATCACTTCCTTATGCCTTCTCCAGGTTCATACATCTGTCCCACTGATCCCTATGGCTACATGCATTTACAATTAAGGTTTCCCGTGGCCACTTACATGGAATCAGTGTCTTTTTATAAACACGTAGATCTTACTAACTGCTTTGGGGCTCATTTACATTTGGATATAAGTTATTTTTAAGACACGCCTCTCAGCTGTAGCAGTACACGTCCACTGAGACCCCTTTCAGACATAGCCAAAAACCTGTGAATTTGACGGAACATGCTGCGTTGACCTGGGTCCTGCATACTGTATGTCTAAAAGGACCAGACAAGGGTTCACGGTCACGGGTCGTGACCCTGCAATCGACCAGGGTTATTCTTGCAACCTGGGTCAGTGCTCTGGCTTATGTCTGAATGGCGCAACCCCCGTCACCCCAAGAAGGAGCTGACTGGCTATTCTGGACTGCCTGGAGCTGTTAAAGATTTCTTCATCAGCAGCAGGCGTCAGAGGTGTTGCCTTTAAATGACAATACTGAATACTAGGGCAGACACGGCTTATGTGTGAAAGAGGTTGACCCAGGAAACACCCGGATCTCCAGTGTAGTGTGAAAAGTGTTCTCCAAACTGGGACCCAGGTTACACCCCTGTTAAAAAAAAGGGTCGAAGCCGTGACTTTGCCGGGGCGTGTGTCTGAAAGGGGTATTGCGAACACTGCGCTTATAGGTATTGCTTTCACAATCTCTCTGAAATGCTTTCCCAGAAGTAGACAAGTATGATTTGGTGTGCAGGAAAAGGTCAGTAAGCATGTCTGGGATGCAGTTAATATACCGGCTGTCGGGATCCCTGCGTTCAGGAGACCGACGCCGGAATACCGAAAGCTGGTGAAATGCCGCCGGGGGGGGGGGGGGGGGGGGAGAATCCCAACAAACTCGGGTTATTCCCACTCGGTTGGTGGGTCCACGCCACCAACCGAGTGGGAATATAACCTGTGGCGAGTGAAACGAGTCACCGTGCCCAAAGCGTGGCAAGCGTTGAGTGCCTGCGTGGTACCTCGCTGCTGGGATTCCAACAGACAGGATGCTGCTGTCGGTATAGCAACAGCCGGCACATCATATGTATTACGCATGTCTTACGTACAGTATGTTTTTTGTTTTTTTATTACATTTATTTTTTTTCAGTGGATGGGGTGGCGTAATTTGTCAACACGGACCCATCCCCTAAGCGTAATGTAATGTATCTGGCGTCCAGAACATTGACAGTAAAAACTGAAAACAATTTTGCGCATTAGGGCTAGAGATGCTTTAAAGTATAGAACCATTTAAAATGTTGACTATATTTCACCAGTGCAAATGTCCTGACATGTTCATGGTACTGAACCTAGCCATTGACTTATAGGGGGGTATTCAATTAAGTGGCGTTTTTTCGACTGGTCAAAAAATAGACACTAATTCGACACAGGGTATTCTACTGTGGGCATTTTTGCCCGTTTTTAATCCATTTTCGCCCATGCCGTTTCATTTTTTTTTTTGTCGAATCAGCATGGGCGAAAATGGATTAAAAACAGGTGAAAACGCCCGTGAATTCACCAAAACATGTGTATCAGCTGCGGATTCGCAGATATACGTGGTTTTTGCCAGTTCTGGATTTTTCGACCAGTCGAAAAAATGGCACGGGCATTGAGTAGGTCAAATGTAAATTCGACCTAAAAACGAATGAAAAGTGCAGTTTTTTCGACTGGTCGAAAAAACAGCACTAATTGAATACCCCCCATAGTTTGTGTTTGCTGTTTGTGGTTCAAGTTCTTTTTTTTTTTTTTTTTTGGTTTTAAATATTATTTTTAAATAATTTTTAAACACTCTTTAAATAATTACTAACATTTTATCAATTTTTAAACTTTTACATGTTTAAGCGTGGTATGTGCGAGGACCAGGTCAGTACTGTGCAAACAGGCCTGTCTGCTGTCAAACCATTGGGAACTTGGACAAACCTCTTAAACTTATTTTCTTTTTTATTTACGAGTATCTTCTTAAAATCAAGATTTCTAGAAACAAAATCTTAGAGGTTTTGTACTGATTTGTGGAGCTAGTTCAAGCATTGACCTCTTACTGGTTCAAGCATCTCTAGTGAGGTATTCATGTCATACTTTACCACTCTATCGGAACATCTGGAAGGCTCCTGAAAATCAGAAGGCGCTTCCACACGGTGGGGTGGGGTGGGGAGGTGCAAGTATGCTGCAGATGCTATGAGGTCTTTGCATAACTACCTGTCTAATTATAATATGTGATCCATTTTGAAAGAACAAATGCAAAACTTGACACATTTCATATATATTTTTGTTGGCTGGATCCTGTGGTAATGGAGTAACGCAGTTCAGCCTATTTCGCTAATCATTGTAGCTTGGTGTGACAAACATTCATTGGTTGTTTGGCCGGATTGGGTATGCGTGACCGGTCAGCACACCGACGCCGGGATCCCGGCTTTTAGATGCCCGGCGGAGGGGTGAGAGGTGCCAGCGGAACAAAGCCCCTTGCATGCTCAGTGGCGAGCTGCGCTTGCTACAGGTTATATTCCAACTCTATGGGTGTCGTGGACACCCATAAGTGGGAATAGTCCCTGTTAGTCGGTATGCCGACTGTCGGGACTGTAGGGGATGGGATTCCGGCGTCGGTAGGAGACCGCTGGTCACGTAACCACCTCCCGTTTGGCCAGCCAATACCTATAGCAATGCAGATTATCACTGAGTTCACTTTAAAATACAGATCACATTATTAAACAAGTACACTGCAAATCAGACTTGCAAATCGGGAGAAAATATGTTTTCTGTTGCTAATTAAAGAAAACTAAATCTCAGAGAAGAACCGTAAGGGTCATATTTAAACAACCGCGGACAGTATGTGAATTCCCCCCTGATGGTTACAGTTCATTAGACTATCTTAACAGAAAAAGCAGACTTGCTTATTATGTAACAGAAAGCTCCGCTTCCAAACATTCCTACTCTGGGGCTTTAGGAAAAAAGCTAAATTCTATTATCAGTTCAGAGCAATTGTTTGCATAAGTAATTATAAGCGGAACAAAAAATAACTGTTGAGAAAAGATTGCATCCGACAATGATAATGCTTTGTTACAGTTTCCCCGCTCAGTGTTTATCTCCAGTGGTCAGGAAGGAGTCGGAAAATCCAGCGTTGATCTAATGGGTGACATGAAGGAACCACTCCACTTCAGAGGCCGAGGCTTGTTACATATATGTAGGAGGAAGCAGTAATGAGTGTTGAGAGTGAAGTCAGCGGCTCTAACAAGCTCCATAAGCCCACACTATGTGTCTGCCCCCTGCCCTTCACTCGCTGCCTGTTATAGAAGTGGTCTTATAAGTAGAGCACTTCACCGGAGTGGCACTGACACTCTCTAACCATGTTATTACTGCACTCGGGATATCATACACCTTGTTTCCAAAGAATAACAACATTCATATATACATGATTGTTGTCCTTTATCTTTTTTTAAAAGTCTGAATTATGTTCATAGGTGTGCGCAGGGGGAGTGCCTGGTGCGCACAGGCACCCCCTAACGTCTGACACCCCGATCTCACATGCCTGATATAGCGATCGCAGAGCAGACTGATTACTGTCCCCTCTGCGCTGCACCCTGTCAGGATTGCATTACTGATCCGATGCCTGGGTTAATCAAGGGTGCCACTGCCACCGGCTTTCAAACTCCTGGCTCCACCTCCATTTACAAAAACAGCGCGATGTGACGTGATTACGTCATGCTGCTCACACGCCCACCTCTCTCCTTCTATGCTATGCCAATGCCAGCCACTGATGAGGATCAGCAGGCAGCCAGCGTTCCTCTTAGGAAGACAAATTCAATACTGGCAGGCGGTCGGCAGCAGCATTGACAAGTCACTCGTTTTTCCAGCAGCGGCTGTACTAGTCTGCGACTGTCAGTGTCAGTGAGTTACTGCAGCTTGCAGGGGAAAGAGAGGGGGAGCCAGACCAGGCTGAGGAGGAGCAGTGTAATTGCAGCGAGTGCCATCAGGGGTGTTTATTTGGTGCACACAACATCTGACAATGTATCTGCTTTATTAGGATTGGTACAAGGGTGGATATTTTATATTGCGTTGACCGTCAATAGATGGTGCTAGACACGCCCCTCCAACGGTGCACCCCCTAATAAAATGTGCTGCGCACGCCTATGATTATGTTACTGGTCCAGTCTCCCCCATCGTGTTCATGTGTGAGCTTATTTGGTGCTTCAGTTCCACTGCTATTAAAAAAAAAAGAAAAGAAAATTTATTGCATTTTTCTGGCAATGTTCCTCATATGAAAGAATCATCTTCTATTGGCCAAAGCCCAAAATCCACAATTACATAACATTATCCCAGGGAGTGCTTCAAAATAAATATATGTCCAATGGTGCGCTCCACCTAAGTTCAGAGTGTCCAATGGTATTCTATCATTTTTCTTTTCCTTTGGTGATGGTTTAAATTGATGGGAACTATACTGTATTTGTCCTTGAAAGAGACATGGTCATCAAGTACACCCAAATAGATGCAATCAGACTCTAGGACTTATAAATTCATTTACAGTAGTAAATTTATTTCAAATTAAATTTGCTATCAAGATTGTGCAACCTCACTTTGGGTAGTTGTTACCCCTTCAGCTACCATAACCCAAAATTGGGTAGGCGCCTCTTTGCCAGCAAGAAACCTTCGTATCAGATGTCACTCCACTATTGATTACCAACACGTTTTGTATATTTAGCGGTTTAGTTTTGTCGAACACGCTCAAACGTTGGGGATCCGAGTGAACCGTGTCCTGAGTCATGTCTTCCCTTGAGTATGGAACTCGGATTTAAGACCCAAATCTCTTGTTTTGGATTGCATATAAGGAGAGTGTATAGTGAGGTGGACAAAATTGACTGGAAATGTCTGGAAACTAATGTAATTGGTGATAATACATTAGGAGCATAAACAGGTCCAAGTTACATGATTTTAGCTATTTTTATAGATTCTTATTTATTTAACGCAATCTAGATCTAAAACCAAACCCAAAACTGAAACCCACAACACTTGAGGATGGTTTTGCAGAACCAAAACACAGAGATGATTTAAAACCAAAACATGGGGGTCTGCGCACATCTCTAATGTGGGTTGGGTAGGGGACACCGACAGTCAGGATGTCGACAGTCAGAATATAGACAGCGGCATTCCGACGGTTAGAATTCCAACACTTTTTGAAAGGTAAGCTAACCCTACCCCTTACCCTCTCCCTAACCTTAACCCAGCTATGGTATAATAAGTTGACAGTCAAAAAGTCAACAGTGTCTAGGTCAACACCAAATGGTCATCGTGAACAAGGTCAACAGTGTCAAAATGTCAACACATTAAAGGGTCAACATGAGTATTTCATGTTTTTTTGCTGCTCAGGGTGCTCCCCCCCAGCGCCCTGCACCCGTGTAAGCTGGCGGCGGGGGGTCAATGGCGCGTAACGCGCTCTAACATGCTGGCGGGGGATGAGACACGGAGCCCAGGCACCGAACCTGCTTTCAAAGCCAGACTTAGTAAAAACCTCAGTAACCTGCCGCCCAGGACGCTCCCCCCCCAGCGCCCTGCACCCTGTGAGTGCCGTTGTGAAGTCTTCTGCCGTCACTGAAGTATTCTGTTCTTCTAATACTCACCCGGCTTCTTTCTTCTGGCTTCTGTGAGGGGGGTGACGGCGCGGCTCCGGGAACAAGCAGCTAGGCGCACCAAGTGATCGAACCTTCTGGAGCTAATGGTGTCCAGTAGCCGAGAAGCAGAGCCCTTAAACTAAGAAGAAGTAGGTCTGCTTCTCTCCCCTCAGTCCCACGATGCAGGGAGCCTGTAGCCAGCAGGTCTCCCTGAAAATAAAAAACCTAACATAAAGTCTTTTAGAGAAACTCAGTAGAGCTCCCCTAGTGTGTGACCCATCACTCCTGGGCACAAAGTCTAACTGAGGTCTGGAGGAGGGGCATAGAGGGAGGAGCCAGTTCACCCCCAGTTTAAGTCTTTATAGTGTGCCCAAGCTCCTGCGGATCCTTCTATACCCCATGGTCCTTTTGGAGTCCCCAGCATCCTCTAGGACGTAATAGAAAATAGGATTTTGGTGACTACCGGTAAATCCTTTTCTCCTATTCCGTAGAGGATGCTGGGCGCCCGTCCCAATGCGTACTGTGTCTGCAGTTATTGATTTGGTTGCACTTTGTGGTGTTTCTTCTCTGTCAGGTTATTGCTGAGGTTGTTCAGGCCATGGCATGTGGTTTCTTATTATTGGTTGGGTTGATACACAGGTTGTGTTACGTATTATCTCAGCATATGGCTGTATGTTTTTCATACCAAGGGCTGGTGTTCTGTTGAAGGCCATGTCTTGCGGTATATTTGTGGTGTGAGCTGGTATAACTCTCACCGTGTTTATATTATAAATTCTTTTCTCGAAATGTCCATCTCTCCTGGGCACAGTTTTCTAACTGAGGTCTGGAGGAGGGGCATAGAGGGAGGAGCCAGTTCACACCCAGTTTAAGTCTTTATAGTGTGCCCAAGCTCCTGCGGATCCGTTTATACCCCATGGTCCTTTTGGAGTTCCCAGCATCCTCTACGGTCTAGGAGAAAAGGATTTACCGGTAGGTACCAAAATCCTATTTCTCTTACGTCCTAGAGGATGCTGGGGACTCTGTAAGGACCATGGGGATAGACGGGCTCCGCAGGAGACATGGGCACTTTAAGAAAGACTTTAGGATTTGGGTGTGCACTGGCTCCTCCCTCTATGCCCCTCCTCCAGACCTCAGTTGATTACTGTGCCCAGAGGAGACTGGGTGCTTTTCAGAGGCTCTCCTGAGTTTCTGACAGAAAGTATTTTGTTAGGTTTTTTATTTTCAGGGAGCCTGCTGGCAACAGACTCCCTGCATCGTGGGATTGAGGGGAGAGAAGCAGACCTACTTCTGTGAGTTGAAAGGCTCTGCTTCTTAGGCTACTGGACACCATTAGCTCCAGAGGGATCGGTGCGCAGGTCTCATCCTCGCCGTCCGTCCCGGAGCCGCGCCGCCGTCCTCCTCACAGAGCTGAAGGTAGAAGCCACGTGAGTATGAGAAGTTAGAAGACATCAGAGGCGGCAGAAGACTTCAATGTTCTTCACTGAGGTAACGCACAGCACTGCAGCTGTGCGCCATTGCTCCCATTCACCTCACATACTGTGTCACTGTAAGGTTGCAGGGCGCGGGGAGGGGGAGGGGGGGGGCGGCGCCCTGGGCAGCAAATAAACCTCTCCTGGCAAAAGATGGGTATATACAGCCGGCCACTGTATATACCTACGAGCCCCCGCCAAAGTTTTGTATTTTAGAGTTTTGTATTTTAGTGCGGGGCTTCTCCCTCAGCACTCACCAGCGCCATTTTTTCTCCACAGCACAGCTGAGAGGAAGCTCCCCGGACTCTCCCCTGCTTAGATCACGGAGACAAGAGGGTTTTAAAGTAGAGGGGGGGGCACATAATTGGCGAATTGAGTATAAAAGCGCTATCTGGGTAAACATAAATATTGTGTTTTTATCCTGGGTTATTATAGCGCTGGGTGTGTGCTGGCATACTCTCTCTCTCTCTCTCCTAAGGGCCTTGTGGGGAAACTGTCCTCAGATAAGAGGGTTCCCTGAGTGTGTGGTGTGTCGGTACGTGTGTGTCGACATGTCTGAGGTAGAAGGCTTTTCAAGGGAGGAGGAGGAGCAAATGAATGTGGTGTCGCCGTCGACTGCGCCGACACCTGACTGGATGGATATGTGGAATGTTTTAAGTGCCAATGTAAATTTATTGCACAAAAGATTGGATAAAGCTGAAGCTAGGGAACAGTCAGGGAGTCAACCCATGCCTGTACCTATGTCGCAGGGACCTTCGGGGTCCCAAAAGCGCCCACTATCCCAAATAGTTGACACGGATACCGACACGGATTCTGACTCCAGTGTCGAATATGATGATGCAAAATTACAGCCAAAGGTGGCTAAATGTATTCGATATATGATTATTGCAATCAAAGATGTTTTGCATATCACAGAGGAACCCCCTGTCCCTGACACGCGGGTACACATGTATAAGGGAAAGAAAACTGAGATAAATTTTCCCCCCTCACATGAGCTGAACGAGTTATGTGAGAAAGCTTGGGAATCTCCAGATTCCCAAAAGGATTCTTATGGCGTATCCTTTCCCGCCAACGGACAGGATACGGTGGGAATCATCCCCTAGGGTGGACAAAGCTTTGACACACTTATCCAAAAAGGTAGCGCTGCCTTCCCAAGATACGGCTACCCTCGGGGATCCTGCTGATCGCAAGCAGGAGGTTACCCTGAAGTCCATTTATACACATTCAAGTACCTTACTCAGAACGGCTATTGCGTCGGCATGGGTGTGTAGTGCTGTAGCAGCATGGACAGATAACTTATCAGCGGAAATTGATACCCTGGATAAGGATACCATCCTATTGACCCTAGGACATATAAAAGATGCTGTCTTATATACGAGAGATGCACAAAGAGACATTGGTCTATTGGGTTCGAGAATCAACGCTATGTCGATCTCGGCTAGAAGAGTCCTTTGGACCCGACAATGGACAGGCGATGCCGACTCAAAAAGGCATATGGAGGTTTTACCTTACAAGGGTGAGGAATTGTTTGGGGAAGGTCTCTCGGACCTGGTCTCCACTGCTACGGCAGGCAAATCTAATTTTTTACCTTATATTCCCTCACAACCTAAAAAAGCACCGCATTATCAAATGCAGTCCTTTCGATCAAATAGAAACAAGAAAGGCCGTGGATCGTCCTTTCTTGCCAGAGGTAAGGGCAGAGGGAAAAAGCTGCACAACACAGCAAGTTCCCATGAACAGAAGTCCTCCCCGGCCTCTGCAAAATCTACTGCATGACGCTGGGGCTCCACTAAGGGAGTCCGCCCCAGTGGGGACACATCTTCGAATTTTCTGCCACATCTGGGCCCACTCACACGTGGATTCCTGGGCAATAGAAATTGTTTCCCTAGGTTACAAACTGGAATTTGAAGAGGTGCCTCCTCGCCGGTTTTTCAAATCGTCTCTGCCAACGTCTCCTCAAGAATGGGAGATAGTGTAAAATGCAGTCCTTTCGATCAAATAGAAACAAGAAAGGCCGTGGATCGTTCTTTCTTGCCAGAGGTAAGGGCAGAGGGAAAAAGCTGCACAACACAGCAAGTTCCCAGGAACAGAAGTCCTCCCCGGCCTCTGCAAAATCTACTGCATGACGCTGGGGCTCCACTAAGGGAGTCCACCCCAGTGGGGACACATCTTCGAATTTTCAGCCACATCTGGGCCCACTCACACTTGGATTCCTGGGCAATAGAAATTGTTTCCCTAGGTTACAAACTGGAATTCGAAGAGGTGCCTCCTCGCCGGTTTTTCAAATCGGCTCTGCCAACGTCTCCTCAAGAATGGGAGATAGTGTTAAATGCAATAGACAAATTGTATCTTCAACAGGTGGTGGTCAAGGTTCCCCCGCTTCAACAGGGCAGGGGATATTACTCAACCCTGTTTGTGGTCCCGAAACCGGACAGTTCGGTCAGACCCATTTTAAATTTAAAATCCCTGAACCTATACTTGAAAAGGTTCAAATTCAAGATGTAATCGCTCAGGGCAGTCATCGCCAGCCTGGAAGGGGGAGATTTTATGGTATCTCTGGACATAAAGGATGCATACCTTCATGTTCCCATATATCCACCTCATCAGGCGTACCTAAGATTTGCGGTACAGGATTGTCATTACCAGTTTCAGACGTTGCCGTTTGGGCTTTCCACGGCCCCAAGAATTTTCACCAAGGTAATGGCGGAAACGATGGTGCTCCTGCGCAAGCAAGGTGTCACAATTATCCCGTACTTGGACGATCTCCTCATAAAAGCGAGATTAAGAGAACAATTACTGAACAGCGTGTCACTTTCACTGAAGGTGTTACAGCAACACGGCTGGATTCTCAATATCCCGAAGTCGCAGCTGGTTCCTACGACTCGTCTACCCTTCTTGGGCATTATTCTGGATACGGACCAGAAAAGGGTGTATCTGCCGATAGAAAAGGCTCAAGAACTCGTGACTTTGGTCAGGAACCTATTGAAACCAAAACTGGTGTTAGTGCATCACTGCACGCGAGTCCTGGGAAAGATGGTGGCATCTTACGGGGCCATTCCATTCGGCAGGTTCCATGCACGGACCTTCCAATGGGACCTACTGGACAAGTGGTCCGGGTCGCATCTACAAATGCATCGGTTGATCACCCTGTCCCCCAGGGCCAGGGTGTCTCTCCTGTGGTGGCTGCAAAGTGCTCACCTTCTAGAGGGCCGCAGATTCGGCATTCAGGACTGGGTCCTGGTGACCACGGACGCGAGCCTCCGAGGTTGGGGTGCAGTCACACAAGGAAGGAACTTCCAGGGTCTTTGGTCAAGTCAGGAGACTTGTCTTCACATCAACGTCCTGGAGCTAAGGGCCATATTCAACGCCCTTCGTCAAGCGGAGACTTTGCTTCGCGACTTACCAGTTCTGATCCAGTCAGACAACATCACCGCAGTAGCTCATGTAAACCGCCAGGGCGGCACAAAGAGCAGAGTGGCAATGGAGGAAGCCAAAAAGATTCTACGCTGGGCGGAAAAGCATGTAAGCACCCTATCAGCAGTGTTCATTCCGGGAGTGGACAACTGGGAAGCAGACTTCCTCAGCAGGCACAACCTGCATCCGGGAGAGGGGGGACTTCATCAGGAAGTCTTCACACAGATTGCAAGCCAGTGGGGCCTGCCCCGATAGACATGATGGCGTCCCGCCTAAACAAAAAACTGCAAAGGTATTGCGCCAGGTCAAGAGACCCTCAGGCGGTAGCGGTGGACGCACTAGTGACACCGTGGGTGTTCCACTAAGTATATGTTTTTCCTCCTCTTCCTCTCATCCCAAAGGTGTTGAGAATAATAAGAAAAGGAGGAGTTCGGACAATTCTCATTGTTCCAGATTGGCCACGAAGGGCCTGGTACCCGGAATTGCAGGAGATGCTCACAGAAGATCCGTGGCCTCTTCCTCTGAGACAGGACCTGTTGCAACAGGGCCCTGTCTGTTCCAAGACTTTCCGCGGCTGCGTTTGACGGCATGGCGGTTGAACGCCGGATCCTAGCGGAAAAGGGCATTCCGGATGAGGTCATTCCTACTCTGATAAAGGCTAGGAAGGATGTAACAGCTAAACATTATCACCGTATATGGCGTAAATATGTTGCTTGGTGTGAGGCCAGGAATGCTCCTACGGAAGAATTCCATCTGGGCCGTTTCCTTCACTTTCTACAAACTGGAGTGAATTTGGGCCTAAAATTTGGCTCCATTAAGGTTCAGATTTCGGCATTGTCCATTTTCTTTAAAAAAGAATTGGCTTCACTTCCAGAAATACAAACTTTTGTAAAGGGAGTGCTTCATATTCAGCCTCCTTTTGTACCTCCGGTGGCGCCTTGGGACCTTAACGTGGTTTTGAGTTTCCTTAAGTCGCACTGGTTTGAACCACTTCAGACAGTAGAGTTAAAATATCTCACGTGGAAGGTGGTCATGTTGTTGGTCTTAGCTTCGGCTAGGCGAGTGTCAAAATTGGCAGCTTTGTCTCACAAAAGCCCCTATCTAGTTTTCCATATGGATAGGGCGGAATTGCGGACCCGTCCTCAATTCTTGCCTAAGGTGGTGTCATCCTTTCATATGAACCAACCTATTGTGGTGCCGGTGGCTACACGAGACTTGGAGGATTCCGAGTATCTGGATGTAGTCAGGGCTTTAAAAATTTACGTGGCCAGGACGGCCAAACTCAGGAAAACTGAAGCGCTGTTTATCCTGTATGCAGCCAACAAGGTTGGCGCTCCTGCGTCAAAGCAGACTATTGCTCGCTGGATCTGTACCACGATTCAGCAGGCGCATACGACGGCTAGATTGCCGTTATCTAAATCAGTCAAGGCCCATTCCACTAGGAAAGTGGGCTCTTCTTGGGCGGCTGCCCGAGGGGTCTCGGCACTACAGCTGTGCCGAGTGGCTACTTGGTCAGGGGCAAACACGTTTGCGAAATTCTACAAATTTGATACCCTGGCTGAGGAGGACCTCCTGTTTGCTCAATCGGTGCTGCAGAGTCATCCGCACTCTCCCGCCCGTTTGGGAGCTTTGGTATAATCCCCATGGTCCTTACGGAGTCCCCAGCATCCTCTAGGACGTAAGAGAAAATAAGATTTTAAACCTACCGGTAAATCTTTTTCTCGTAGTCCGTAGAGGATGCTGGGCGCCCGTCCCAAGTGCGGACTACTTCTGCAAGACTTGTATATAGTTTTGCTTACATAAGGGTTATGTTATGGTTGCTTTCAGTTTACGACTGAAGCTATGTTGAATTTCATACTGTTAACTTTTTAGTTTATCACAAGTTATACGGTGTGATTGGTGTGGGCTGATATGAATCTTGCCCTTGGTTTAACAAAAATCCTTTCCTTGTACTGTCCGTCTCCTCTGGGCACAGTTTCTCTAACTGAGGTCTGGAGGAGGGGCATAGAGGGAGGAGCCAGTGCACACCCAAATCCTAAAGTCTTTCTTAAAGTGCCCATGTCTCCTGCGGAGCCCGTCTATCCCCATGGTCCTTACGGAGTCCCCAGCATCCTCTACGGACTACTAGAAAAAGATTTACCGGTAGGTTTAAAATCTTATTTTTTTTTTGGTGGTGTCAAATTTTCCCTTTCGGCACGTGGAACCCCAATTAGTATACCGCTTTACCCGCAATGCTTTGGGCAAGGTGCCTCGCTCTGCTACCGCCACACTCAGCACAGGTTACTATTCCTAATCGTAGTCCACATAGATGGTAAAGTATAAACAAATTCAAACAACTCATGTCAATCTTTCCTTATGTCAACCATTTGGTGTCGACCTATTGACTTTCGACCCTTTAACTGTTGACCTATCATCCGGATACCCCCTAACCCTAACACTGTTATTGACGTGACAGCATACTTACGTCTGGAATTCTGGCTGTTCGGATTCCGGCATCGGGATTGTGAGCGGTGTCGGCATTCCAGTGCCGGTCTTCTGACCACCGACATTGCAAAGGTCAGGATGCCAACTACATCCCTCTAATATATATACATACACACAATGTTTGCCAACAAATCATACTAAAGTTTTCAGCCAAATGAGGAATAAGGTGAATATCCTAAATATTTGAAACTTTCTGTACAAAAACTATATATGTATCTGTGATAGCTAAAGATGGCATTTCAAATATTTTTGCTTTCAAAAACATCATACTTACTAAAAGTACTAAATTGTATATTTTCTCTAAATTACTTTAAGGAACATTGAGAAGGGAAAGCAGAAAATAACCCACAGCTGTGTTGTTTAGTCAGAACCCTGTATTATTTTGTTTATAACCTGATAAAATTGTACCCATAGGGGAATGCTAACACAAAGATTTGCAATCTGCTTAATCCAGACCTTTGCTAATTACAAGAATCATTTAAAGGGGTGTAAACGGCAAGGTGTAATTAAGTTTGAAATTGTTTCACAGATTTATCCCTGAAAGACACTTTCGTTCCAAGTACAGTACAGAAAGGACATCATTTGTAGCATGTAAATTGCCATTTTGCTGTGCATTGCATTTTTTTAGGTTGTAATATTTGTTCTGTATATTTTTTATATGCGCAGAATGATTGCTGTGGCATCGAAATATACTGGGATAAAAATAACTACATCTGGAGTAGCTAAATTGTCTTTCTGTACGCTGATTTTAGAGTTATAAAATTACATTGGACAAAATCTTATTCATATACTGTATATGTGTTTATAGATCTCTCTCACTCTTTCTTTCTTTCTTTCTCTCTCTCTCTCTCTAAAATATATATATATATATATATATATATATATATATATCTATCCGAAGAGGTCCTGCACTCTCATCTCATCAATTCCAACGTGGCGGGTGCTCCCAATAGACCAAATAGGTCCACTCAAATAGCAATTTATCCACAATGTGGAGGGTGCACTCACGCATGTGTACAGATCAGTCCATACATAAAAACAGAAATTTTATTGTAGTCTTCAAAAAAGCCTTGTTGTGACGTTTCGGTTCGATGACGAACCTTTCTCAATCTCAAGACCGGCAACACATAAGAGTTATGTCAACAGCAATCGCCATAGGTTTGTAATGTGTCTATAACAGAAAATAAGATTTTACTCACCGGTAAATCTATTTCTCGTAGTCCGTAGTGGATGCTGGGAACTCCGAAAGGACCATGGGGAATAGCGGCTCCGCAGGAGACTGGGCACAACTAAAGAAAGCTTTTAGGTCACCTGGTGTGCACTGGCTCCTCCCACTATGACCCTCCTCCAAGCCTCAGTTAGGACACTGTGCCCGGACGAGCTGACATAATAAGGAAGGATTTTGAATCCCGGGTAAGACTCTTACCAGCCACACCAATCACACCGTACAACTCGTGATACTATACCCAGTTTAACAGTATGAAAACAACTGAGCCTCTCAACAGATGGCTCAACAATAACCCTTTAGTTAACAATAACTATGTACAAGTATTGCAGACAATCCGCACTTGGGATGGGCGCCCAGCATCCACTACGGACTACGAGAAATAGATTTACCGGTGAGTAAAATCTTATTTTCTCTGACGTCCTAGTGGATGCTGGGAACTCCGAAAGGACCATGGGGATTATACCAAAGCTCCCAAACGGGCGGGAGAGTGCGGATGACTCTGCAGCACCGAATGAGAGAACTCAAGGTCCTCCTCAGCCAGGGTATCAAATTTGTAGAATTTTGCAAACGTGTTTGCCCCTGACCAAGTAGCAGCTCGGCAAAGTTGTAAAGCCGAGACCCCTCGGGCAGCCGCCCAAGATGAGCCCACCTTCCTTGTGGAATGGGCTTTTACTGATTTAGGATGCGGCAGTCCAGCCGCAGAATGCGCCAGCTGAATTGTGCTACAAATCCAGCGAGCAATAGTCTGCTTAGAAGCAGGAGCACCCAGTTTGTTGGGTGCATACAGGATAAATAGCGAGTCAGTTTTCCTGACTCTAGCCGTCCTGGAAACATAAATTTTCAAGGCCCTGACTACGTCCAGTAACTCGGAAACCTTCAAGTCCCTAGTAGCCGCAGGCACCACAATAGGTTGGTTCAAGTGAAAAGCTGATACCACCTTAGGGAGAAACTGGGGACGAGTCCTCAATTCCGCCCTATCCATATGGAAAATCAGATAAGGGCTTTTACATGACAAAGCTGCCAATTCTGACACACGCCTGGCTGAAGCCAAGGCCAATAACATGACCACTTTCCACGTGAGATATTTTAGATCCACGGTTTTAAGTGGCTCAAACCAATGTGATTTTAAGAAACTCAACACCACGTTGAGATCCCAAGGTGCCACTGGAGGCACAAACGGGGCTGAATATGCAGCACTCCTTTCACAAACGTCTGAACTTCAGGTAGTGAAGCTAGTTCTTTCTGGAAGAAAATCGACAGAGCCGAGATCTGTACCTTAATGGAGCCTTATTTCAGGCCCATAGTCACTCCTGCTTGTAGGAAATGCAGAAATCGACCTAGTTGAAATTCCTCTGTTGGGGCCTTTTTGGCCTCACACCAAGCAACATATTTCCGCCATATGCGGTGATAATGCTTTGCAGTTACATCTTTCCTGGCTTTAATCAGCGTAGGAATGACTTCCTCCGGAATGCCCTTTTCCTTCAGGATCCGGTGTTCAACCGCCATGCCGTCAAACGCAGCCGCGGTAAGTCTTGGAACAGACAGGGCCCCTGCTGCAGCAGGTCCTGTCTGAGCGGCAGAGGCCATGGGTCCTCTGAGATCATCTCTTGAAGTTCCGGGTACCACGCTCGTCTTGGCCAATCCGGAACCACGAGTATTGTTCTTACTCCTCGTTTTCTTATTATTCTCAGTACCCTTGGTATGAGAGGCAGAGGAGGGAACACATAAACTGACTGGTACACCCACGGTGTCACTAGAGCGTCCACAGCTATCGCCTGAGGGTCCCTTGACCTGGCGCAATATCTCTCTAGTTTTTTGTTTAGGCGGGACGCCATCATGTCCACCTGTGGCCGTTCCTATCGATTTACAATCAGCGTGAAGACTTCTGGATGAAGTCCCCACTCTCCCGGGTGGAGGTCGTGTCTGCTGAGAAAGTCTGCTTCCCAGTTGTCCACTCCCGGAATGAACACTGCTGACAGTGCTAGTACGTGATTTTCCGCCCATCGGAGAATCCTTGTGGCTTCTGCCATTGCCATCCTGCTTCTTGTGCCGCCCTGTCGATTTACATGGGCGACTGCCGTGATGTTGTCTGACTGGATCAGTACCGGCTGGTGTAGAAGCAGGGATTTTGCCTGACTTAGGGCATTGTAAATGGCCCTTAGTTCCAGAATATTTATGTGTAGGGAAGTCTCCTGACTCGACCATAGTCCCTGGAAGTTTCTTCCCTGTGTGACTGCCCCCCAGCCTCGAAGGCTGGCATCCGTGGTCACCAGGACCCAGTCCTGTATGCCGAATCTGCGGCCCTCTAGAAGATGAGCACTCTGCAGCCACCACAGCAGAGACACCCTGGTTCTTGGAGACAGGGTTATTAGGCGATGCATCTGAAGATGCGATCCGGACCATTGGTCCAACAGGTCCCACTAAAAGATTCTGGCATGGAACCTGCCGAAAGGAATTGCTTCGTAAGAAGCCACCATCTTTCCCAGGACCCGCGTGCAGTGATGCACCGATACCTGTTTTGGTTTCAGGAGGTCTCTGACTAGAGATGACAGCTCCTTGGCTTTCTCCTCCGGGATAAACACTTTTTTCTGGACTGTATCCAGAATCATACCCAGGAACAGTAGACGTGTCGTCGGAACCAGCTGTGATTTTGGAATATTCAGAATCCAACCGTGCTGGTGTAGCACCTCCTGAGATAGTGCTACTCCCACCAACAACTGCTCCTTGGACCTCGCCTTTATTAGGAGATCGTCCAAGTACGGGATAATTAAAACTCCCTTTCTTCGAAGGAGTATCATCATTTCCGCCATTACCTTGGTAAACACCCTCGGTGCCGTGGAGAGTCCAAACGGCAGCGTCTGGAATTGGTAATGGCAATCCTGTACCACAAATCTGAGGTACTCCTGGTGAGGATAGTAAATGGGGACATGCAGGTAAGCATCCTTGATGTCCAGGGATACCATGTAATCCCCCTCGTCCAGGCTTGCAATAACCGCCCTGAGCGATTCCATCTTGAACTTGAATTTTTTTATGTATGTGTTCAAGGATTTCAAATTTAAAATGGGTCTCATCGAACCGTTCGGTTTCGGTACCACAAACAGTGTGGAATAGTAACCCCGTCCTTGTTGAAGTAGGGGCTCCTTGATTATCACCTGCTGGGAATACAGCTTGTGAATTGCCGCTAGCACAGCCTCCCTGTCTGAAGGAGTAATCGGCAAGGCAGATTTTAGGAACCGGTGTGGTGGAGACGCCTCGAATTCCAGTTTGTACCCTTGAGATACTATTTGCAGGATCCAGGGATCCACCTGTGAGCGAGCCCACTGATCGCTGAAATTTTTGAGGCGGCCCCCCACCGTACCTGGCTCCGCCTGTGGAGCCCCACCGTCATGCGGCGGACTTGGAAGAAGCGGGGGAGGACTTTTGCTCCTGGGAACCTGCTGTTTGTTGCAGCCTTTTTCCCCTACCTCTGCCTCTGGACAGAAAGGACCCGCCTTTTCCACGCCTGTTTTTCTGAGTCCGAAAGGACTGTACCTGATAAAACGGCGCCTTTTTAGGCTGTGAGGGAACATGGGGTAAAAATGCTGACTTCCCAGCAGTTGCTGTGGAAACTAGGTCCGAGAGACCATCCCCAAATAACTCCTCACCCTTATAAGGCAAAACTTCCATGTGCCTTTTTGAATCTGCATCCCCTGTCCACTGGCGAGTCCATAAGCCTCTCCTAGCAGAAATGGACAATGCACTTATTTTAGATGCCAGCCGGCAGATCTCCCTCTGTGCATCTCTCATGTATAAGACTGAGTCTTTTATATGCTCTATGGTTAGCAGAATAGTGTCCCTGTCTAGGGTGTCAATATTTTCTGACAGGGAATCTGACCACGCAGCGGCAGCACTGCACATCCATGCTGACGCAATAGCTGGTCTAAGTATAATGCCTGAGTGTGTATATACAGACTTCAGGATCGCCTCCTGCTTTCTATCAGCAGGTTCCTTGAGGGCGGCCGTATCCGGAGACGGTAGTGCCACCTTTTTAGACAAACGTGTGAGCGCTTTATCCACCCTAGGGGGTGTCTCCCAACGTGACCTATCCTCTGGCGGGAAAGGGAACGCCATTAGTAACTTCTTAGAGATTACCAATCTTTTATCAGGGAAAGCCCACGCTTCTTCACACACTTCATTTAATTCTTCTGATGGGGGAAAAACTACGGGTAGTTTTTTCTCCCCAAACATAATACCCTTTTTAGTGGTACCTGGGTTTATATCAGAAATTTGTAACACCTCTTTCATTGCTTCAATCATGCAACGAATGGCCTTAGTGGACATTAGACTAGCCTCATCGTCGTCGACACTGGTGT
Source organism: Pseudophryne corroboree (assembly GCF_028390025.1). Taxonomy (NCBI): domain Eukaryota; kingdom Metazoa; phylum Chordata; class Amphibia; order Anura; family Myobatrachidae; genus Pseudophryne; species Pseudophryne corroboree. The sequence continues at coordinate 90,045,837 of NC_086448.1, forward strand.
CAGTATCCGTGTCGACATCCGCGTCTGCCATCTGAGGTAGCGGGCGTTTTAGAGCCCCCGATGGCCTTTGAGACGCCTGGACAGGCACGAGCTGAGAAGCCGGCTGTCCCGCATTTGGCATGTCGTCAAATTTTTTGTGTAAGGAGTCGACACGTGCACGCAATTCCTTCCATAAGTCCATCCACTCAGGTGTCTGCCCCGCAGGGGGTGACATCCCTTCTATAGGCTTCTGCTCCGCCTCCACATCATTATCCTCATCAAACATGTCGACACAGCCGTACCGACACACCGCACACACACAGGGAATGTTCTAACAGAGGACAGGACCCACAAAAGCCCTTTGGGGAGACAGAGTGAGAGTATGCCAGCACACACCAGAGCGCTATATAATGCAGGGACTAACTGAATTATGTCCCCTATAGCTGCTGTTATATATACTGCGCCTAAATTTAGTGCCCCCCCTCTCTTTTTTACCCTTTTCTGTAGTGTAGACTGCAGGGGAGAGCCAGGGAGCTTCCTTCCAGCGGAGCTGTGAGGGAGAAATGGCGCCAGTGTGCTGAAGGAGATAGCTCCGCCCCTTTTTCGCGGACTTTTCTCCCGCTTTTTTATGGATTCTGGCAGGGGTAATTATCACATATATAGCCTCTGGGGCTATATATTGTGGTATTTTTGCCAGCCAAGGTGTTTTTATTGCTGCTCAGGGCGCCCCCCCCCTAGCGCCCTGCACCCTCAGTGACCGGAGTGTGAAGTGTGTATGAGGAGCAATGGCGCACAGCTGCAGTGCTGTGCGCTACCTTGGTGAAGACTGATGTCTTCTGCCGCCGATTTTCCGGACCTCTTCTTGCTTCTGGCTCTGTAAGGGGGACGGCGGCGCGGCTCCGGGACCGAACACCAAGGCCAGTTCCATGCGGTCGATCCCTCTGGAGCTAATGGTGTCCAGTAGCCTAAGAAGCCCAAGCTAGCTGCAAGCAGGTAGGTTCGCTTCTTCTCCCCTTAGTCCCTCGCTGCAGTGAGCCTGTTGCCAGCAGGTCTCACTGTAAAATAAAAAACCTAATTATATACTTTCTTTTTAGAAGCTCAGGAGAGCCCCTAGTGTGCATCCAACCTCGGCCGGGCACAAAATCTAACTGAGGCTTGGAGGAGGGTCATAGTGGGAGGAGCCAGTGCACACCAGGTGACCTAAAAGCTTTCTTTAGTTGTGCCCAGTCTCCTGCGGAGCCGCTATTCCCCATGGTCCTTTCGGAGTTCCCAGCATCCACTAGGACGTCAGAGAAACAAACATGCATATTAGGAGACTCCGCCTCCTTCACACTATACGGTTTATGTTTAGCACTTTGGTTCGATTAATACACTATACTACTACCCCGATGTTAGTCTATATGTTGTTAGTGCTTGTCTGTATGCATGTTTGAAATGTTAATACCAGTGGACCATCGGCAAAAGAATGTCTTTCTCACTCTGTCTCTCTCTGCACCCACTTCTATCTCTTTCTTACCAGCTTCATTCCGTTCTACACAGGGGCAACTTCATCATGGTGAGGGCATTGTGAAACAAAAAATATTCTGCCTTCTCTCTCTCTCTGTATATGCTTACATATCTTCTTGCTGCTGCACAACAAATTATGCCCATATTGTCACACTTGCTGCTTTTTTTTTTATAATACAATATCCAGTAGGTGGCACTGTTGAATTCTGCCATCTATAAAAGCTCAAGCTGGCTTGCAGAATTTATTTAAGTTGTTTGTTTTAGAAAATACTAAACTGAACATTTGACCTGGGGACAGTAGCGGATCTTGCTACGGGCACACGGGACTTCCGAAGGACGCCGGCGCCATCCGGAGGGCGTTGCACCATGGCAAGATCTGCTACTGTTTGGCAGTGCCCCCCGCTGTGAAGGGAACTAGACGCTACCCGTCTAGTTTCACTTCGTGGAGAGGACCTTTGCTGTGCGGTGCGCGATGATGTCATCGCGCACTGCACAGCATTGTGGGACTGGCACAGACGCTAGGGGTCATAATTGACCTCTAGTGTCTGTCTATCTATGCTGTGCTATGGAAGAGACGTCATGACGTCTCTCCCATAGATCCGAGGAGCGGCGCCAGCGGAGGTCTGCAGTGGAGATCAGCAGCGGTCGGGAATCAGGAGCGGGGATAGTAAGTATTCATTTTTTTTTTTATGTAAGCGGCGCTACTCTACAGGGGCACAACTCTACAGGAGGCACAAATGGGGGCACAACTCTACAGGGGGCGTAACTGACCACGCCACTGTATGAAGCCACGCCCCTATTGCCGCCCACGGCGCCACAAGGGCTAGAACCGGGCTTGCCTGGGGAATTCAGTTTTATATTAAACAGATGATGTATTACAGGTTGAGTATCCCTTATCCAAAATGCTTGGGACCAGAAGTATTTTTGATATCGTATTTTTCTGTATATTGGAATAATTGCATACCATAATGAGATATCATGGTGATGGGACCCAAGTCTAAGCACAGAATGCATGTATGTTTCATTAACACCTTATAGACACACGTACCTCCCAACTTTCTTTATGTTGAAAGAGGGACACACGCGTGGCATGCTCCCGGAAAAGGGACGTGACCTCAGAAAAGGGGGCGTGGCTTTGTGATGATGTCACACTCGTAGGCCACGCCTCCTTGTCCGTCACTGAAGGGGGCATGCCCAGCGCTCTGTGAGCTACTGGCGTGTCCCCTCTCCCTCTGTCACTCGTGAATAGAAGATGTGTGCATCACCGCTGCTCTGCGGGACTGTCCCGTGAAAATCGGGACAGTTGGGAGGTATGCACACAGCAGGAAGGTCATTTTAGCCAATATTTTTTAATAACTTTGTGCATTAAACAAAGTTTGTCTACATACACACAATTCATTTATGTTTCATATACACCTTAAACACACAACCTGAAGGTCATTTAATACAATAGTTTTAATAACCTTGTGTATTAAACACAGTATGTGTACATTGAGCCATCAGAAAACAAAGATTTCACTATCTCACTCTCACTAAAAAAAATTCTGTATTTTGGAATATTCCGTATTTCGGAATAATTGGATATGGAATACTCAACCTGTATATGTATTCAATCTAATAACAATATATTATAACTGATTTCTGATCATGTCAGTGCTCATTAGGAGAGCCTTTATGTTGTAAGGGTAAAGCATCACTTGCTGTTAATATTACCGATATTAATCACTTAGTAGTCCTGTATGTCAGGTACCCACTGGTGTTTGTATTTATTAAAACTGGTAAATATGCACGGAAAAATGTATGTCGGATTGTTACCTGTGGTTTAATAGTGTTTTGAGGGGTTGGGTGCGAATTCCCAGCAGTTGGGATCCAAACAGTCAGAGTCAAACAGGAATCCCACTGTCTGTCTTTGACGGTCAGACTCATACTGGATCCCGTTAAATATGTTAACCTATTCCTATTCCATCCCACCTATCCCGCAGCCTAACCCTAACCGTTCCCTCCTGCAGGCTGCAGCCTAACCCTGACCGTCCTCTCCTGCAGCCTAAACTAACCATCCCCTCCCACAGCCTAACTCCCCCCCCCAGCAGCCTAACCCTAATGTCCACCCCCCTGCAGCCTAACCCTAGCCCTTCCCCTAGTTCCTAACCTTAAACTACCGGCGGCAGTTGTCAGGATTCTGGGCCTAATTCAGAGTTGATCGCAGCAGCAAATTTGTTAGCAGTTGGGCAAAACCATGTGCACTGCAGGTGGGGTAGATATAACATGTGCAGAGAGAGTTACATTTGGTTGGGGTGTGTTCAAACTGAAATCTAAATTGTAGTGTAAAAATAAAGCAACCAGTATTTACCCTGCACAGAAACAAAATAACCCACCCAAATCTAACTCTCTCTGCACATGTTATATCTGCCTCCCCTGCAGTGCACATGGGTGGTCATTCCGAGTTGTTCGCTCGCAAGCTGCTTTTAGCAGCTTTGCACACGCTAAGCCGCCGCCTACTGGGAGTGAATCTTAGCTTCTTAAAATTCGCAATATTGCGATAAGACATCTCTGTGCAGTTTCTGAGTAACTCGAAACTTACTCTGCCAGTGCGATCAGTTCAGTGCTTGTCGTTCCTGGTTTGACGTCACAAACACACCCAGCGTTCTCCCAGACACTCCTCCGTTTCTCCAGCCACTCCCGCGTTTTTCCCAGAAACGGTAGCGTTTTTTCACACACTCCCATAAAACGGCCAGTTTCCGCCCAGAAACACCCACTTCCTGTCAATTACATTACGATCACCAGAACGAAGAAAAAAACGTGAGTAAAATTCCTAACTGCATAGCAAATTTACTTGGCGCAGTCGCAGTGCGGACATTGCGCATGCGCACTAAGCGGAAAATCGCTGCGATGCGAAGAAATTTATCGAGCGAACAACTCGGAATGACCACCATGGTTTTAACCACCTGTTTTGAGGCCCTTAGAGGTCACTGTAATAAGTTTCCCTTGTTTACCATGGGTAGAGCCGGATATATTTTAAAAAAACCACACCCGAGAGCTGGTAAAAAATGTGAGTGGGTTTGGTGATATTAGCTAAAATGGGTTGTTGTTTTCTGACCCATGTTATAGTAGAATAAGAGGCACTCCTCCTGTGGCTTCCCCCTTAGAGATGCATCTGTAAGCAAACACAAGTTGTAAGGACGCCTCACACAAACTTTGCATTATTGCTCATATTCATAGTGACAGTGGTCACACTACACAAAATCCACACGTCGGTTGTACAAATGAAACTGCACACAAACGAATGGATTTACAACCATGGGCCTAATTCAGAGCTGATCGCTGCTGTGTCTTTTCGCACAGCAGCCGATCAGGTCTGAACTGCGCATGCGCTAGGGCCGCAGTGCGCCGGCGCATGCCAGACAGCCGATGGCCGTCTCAGCCCTGCGATCGCCTCAGCCTGATTGACAGTCAGAGGCGGTCGCTGGGCGGGAGGGGGCAGGTTGGCGGCGTTTGGCCGCCATTTTAGGGGCGTGGTCTGGGCAACGCAAGCGTGCCCTGACCGTGCAGGGGGGCGGGCTGCGGCAGCTGCATGACGTCACATATAGCCACTGTGCCTGGACAGCGACTAGTAGCTCCCTGCCGGCGCGCAGGAGCTGCGCCGGTAGGGAGCTACTCGTCAAGTACAAAAGCATGGCCGCTGTGCTATGAGGCGGGGCAGGGCCAGCCATGCGTAGCAGACTAGCCCTGTGCTGGGCGCCCCCCACATGTCTGAGTAACTGATCATAGCCGTGCAAAATTTTGCACAGCTACGATCAACTCTGAATTAGGCCCCATGTACCAACATTTTTCTGTTGGAAAAAAAGGTATGAAATGATATGGCCTTATGGCAAAAAAAGAACTCTGATCTAGGATGAGCACATTAGAAAGAACTGCGGAACAGAAAATAATGTACAGTACATGTAGCCACGCCAGAGGGATCTTTTTGATTAAAAGTGACAGAAGCGTCACATCCATAAAAAAATACATACATTATCATAAAAAATCTAAATAAGACCGTGAACAAGTATTTGCGGTCAGAGATATACAGAAGCTTTAACAATGTTTAGAAACCTCAATTTTGGAGAGCACCAAAATTTCCATCCGCTAATCCCACAAAGAAGCAGCCAGATTATTGCGCTATAATCAGATGTACTGAGTGGTGTGTGCTCTCAGCTGTGGTGGCGGCAGGGTGTGTAGTCATGGTGGTCAGTCAAGTAAAACGTGAGCTTCCCCGCACCACGAGTCAGCGGGCCGAACTTGCAACAAAAGTCTATTGAGCGAATTTGGGCTGAAATTGGGCCACCAGGGGTGCAAATTCACACCTATCGCATTTTAATTGGAAATCCAGAATGACCAAGTGGCTGAGCCATTCTTCGCCATTAGTATTGTTATCACTAGAAGTAACACCAATGCTTGAGCATTACGGATGCGGTCACAGATAATCGATGCATCCTCCTAAGAAGAGCCGTATCTTACAGATGGTTTCTGAGCATGCTCAGTGCAATACAACATCCAAACATACAAAATCCTGTTACGCCACGCAAACTGGCCTACCTCCTACTCTCTACCTCTATGTTGGATTAAGTATATGCAAACACTAAATTTGCTATTTTATTGTATCTAACTTTAAAAAATATCATGGAACTTATTTTGTATAGTAAACATCAGATGGATGCCGAATAATCATTGTGGTGGTGTTTTTGCTATTATGTACTGAAGTGCATTATTTTCTTCTGTATATAGTCTGTATGTCTGGATACCAACACGCGGCATGTTGTATAAGAGGAAAGGATTTCTTGCCTTGTCTTGTCTTTTGGATTATCTTTTTTTTTTTCCTCTACAGTTACAACATACTGTAGATATTGTTTTATTTGTTCTTCAGATCAAATATTATCATACAAGCAGTAAAGTATAACTTCCATCATCCATTGCAAACATTCAAATTATTCCAATGGGATACGGTTATTAGGTCGACAACACTTAGGTCGACCACTATTGTTTGACATGGTCACTAGGTCGACATAGAAAACGGTCGACATGAGTTTTTCACTTTTTAAAAAAAATGTTGAACTTTTTCATACTTTGCGATCCACGTGGACCACGATTGTGAACGGTAACCTCTGCCGAGCGCAGAGGAGGGAGGCACCTTGCCCGAAGCATGGCGGGCCAAGCAAGCCATGCGAGGGGACACGGTGCACTAATTGGGGTTCCCCGTCACTTTACGAAGAAAACGGCACCACAAAAAGTAAAAAAAAAAACTCACGTCTGCCTTTTTCCATGTCAACCTAGTACATATCGACCTAATGACCATGTCGACCAATAGTGGTTGACCTAATGACCCATACCCATTCCAACATATCCGTCTGTCCCTGGAGATGTCATCCTCAAGGTGTCTGCAGAATAGTAGCGCAATATGGAAATTCAAGTGGAGGAAACAGACCAGGCAGTACTTCCGCAGTATCCGTGTCTGACAACCTAGGACACCTAGGACATGATTATCCCACAGGAGACCTGACAGCACTGTATCCTATAACCCAAACCTCAGAGGGACCTTCTTGTATTGATGTGCTTGTGATTTAAGGATTTAATAGGAACAACGTGCATGAGTGAACATGACCTTTACAAATGTCTGTTTCCTTAAGAGTAAAAAAAACATTCAAACAACAGATAAAAGCATAAAAAAATAAAGGAACACAAAAGCACAAAAACATTAATTTTTAACAACCTAAATTACTATCATGAACATTTATTTATAAGGCGCCACAAAGTGTGCGCAGCGCCATACTATATGACTTTTTAATAGAATATGTGAAACGTTTTTAATCATCAGATATATTTGTAAGAACGTTTTCCAATGCCTCAACTTTTTTATTTTAGTGTCTTTCCCGTAGAGTTAGTCAACACGTATGTTGCTATTCCCTATAGGCTCTATTAATGAGCTATCGCTTTTGGAAATGGAACAGCCGGCGCTCCTGGCCGTATGTTACCATGAATGTGTTTAAAGGTAAATGAGTGTAGCTTATTCCGGCGGACGCTCGCCCCTTACGCAGTCTTGCACTGTGATCAAGCGAGCCGTGACTTCGGGAGATTGTTCCAGTATAATGATGTCTATCTCTGTTTTGCTGCGCTCACCTTTTGTGAGCAATAACAAGATCTGCTTTGAACATGAAGAATGGATGACAAACTTGGCTTGACCCGCCGTCCTCTGGTTTGAAGCTGATAAATAGAGCCTTGTAAATGCAATCTCCATCCCTGCACAGATGAATGGCTCAGCCGCATTTACTAGTAATTTCTCCTTATAAATATGTGTTGCTATTGTATTATTATGACACTGTCTGTTTCCCATGAGAAAAATGGTCTTAACCCTTTTATTGGTATATGGGTCGCTCTATGGTCTGCTGTTTTCCTGCCAGAAAGTATTAATGGAATACGGTATCCGGATGATAGATAGACAGTGTCTAGTTACAGACACCATATGTTAGACAGACATTAGGTCGAGAGGGACAAAAGGTCGATAATAAAAAGGTAGACAGTACAAAAGGTCGACAGGGTCAAAAGGTCGACATGAAAATGGTCGACATAAAAAAAGATAGACCCTTTTTTTGTTTTGTTTTTTACATATTTTTGGACTTTCATACCTACTTTATCCATGTCGGCATAGAGTTGGTTATAAACCTTGTGGAGAGCGAAGCTTTTCTACAATTGGGGGTCCCAGATGACAAAACTATCCACAAAAACCACAAAAATGCAAAAAAAATAGTGTCTACCTTTTTTGTGTTGACCATTTTCATGTCGACCTTTTGACCCCTGTCGACCTAATGTTTGTGTATCATGTGGTGTCTATCTATTGACTGTCTAACTAGACACTGTTTATCATCCCGCACCCATGGATTACAAAGTCACTCTCCCTTATATGTTATATATAGTTGTATTCTCAGTGATACAGGGGAATAGAAAACACATGCGGTCCTTATTTATCATATAAGTGCAGTAAGTTTACGAAGTGTAAGATATTTGCTTTCAGTTTAAAAGGAAAAGTCATGTGCAGCGAGCAGGGGAAGTTTAAAAGAGTAGAGGGCCCCTGTGCAGGCTCCTCCAGAGTCTGCTGCGCATGTCTCCAGGAACATGGTGCCCGCACCTTGTTAACTTCTCTTCTGTGCATGCACAAATCACCAGGAAAATGGCCATTGTTTTAATATATGTTGCCAGGGAAGCTGAATGATACTCTGCACCCCGGTGATCATGGCTGAACGGTTTACCAGTAGCTCACATTGCAATTCCACTTTCATAAAGTAAAACATTTACCAAAATATTTAATAATAGGTAATAAGAAAATGGTTTATTTAAATTATGTTTTCTACCAGCTGTTACCGCCATCATGAGATAAGAGGATTGCACCAGTTAGTGTACAGGTACGAGCCAGCCTGGTCATCTAGACATCCTGGCAAATACCAGAGGGCCCGATGGCCAAATAGTCCAGTCCTGCTGCCTGAAAGCCTGGACAATTAACGCCACTGCTCAGCTGACATTAGGGATGATCATAGACCATTGATGATTCAAAATTATTGATAGTCTATGGCCAGTGTAGAATAGTTTTTCCATCGGTGGAGGAGAAACAGATGGTTCCCCGCCATGGATGATACACAACCCAACTTTTCTCTAACGTCCTAAGTGGATGCTGGGGACTCCGTAAGGACCATGGGGAATAGCGGCTCCGCAGGAGACTGGGCACATCTAAAGAAAGCTTTAGGACTATCTGGTGTGCACTGGCTCCTCCCCCTATGACCCTCCTCCAAGCCTCAGTTAGATCTCTGTGCCCGAACGAGAAGGGTGCACACTAGGGGCTCTCCTGAGCTTCTTAGTGAAAGTTTTAGTTTAGGTTTTTTATTTTCAGTGAGACCTGCTGGCAACAGGCTCTCTGCATCGAGGGACTAAGGGGAGAAGAAGCGAACTCACCTGCGTGCAGAGTGGATTGGGCTTCTTAGGCTACTGGACATTAGCTCCAGAGGGACGATCACAGGCCCAGCTTGGATGGGTCCCAGAGCCGCGCCGCCGGCCCCCTTACAGAGCCAGAAGGCAGAAGAGGTCCGGAAAATCGGCGGCAGAAGACGTCCTGTCTTCAACAAGGTAGCGCACAGCACTGCAGCTGTGCGCCATTGCTCTCAGCACACTTCACACTTCGGTCACTGAGGGTGCAGGGCGCTGGGGGGGGCGCCCTGAGACGCAATAAAAACACCTTGGATGGCAAAAAATGCATCACATATAGCTCCTGGGCTATATGGATGCATTTAACCCCTGCCAGAATACATAGAAAAACGGGTGATAAGGCCGCCGATAAGGGGGCGGAGCCTATCTCCTCAGCACACTGGCGCCATTTTCCCTCACAGCTCCGTTGGAGGGAAGCTCCCTGGCTCTCCCCTGCAGTCACTACACTACAGAAAGGGTTAAAAAAGAGAGGGGGGCACTAATTAGGCGCAGTATTAACTATACAGCAGCTATAAGGGGAAAAACACTTATATAAGGTTATCCCTGTATATATATAGCGCTCTGGTGTGTGCTGGCAAACTCTCCCTCTGTCTCCCCAAAGGGCTAGTGGGGTCCTGTCCTCTATCAGAGCATTCCCTGTGTGTGTGCTGTATGTCGGTACTTTTGTGTCGACATGTATGAGGAGAAAAATGATGTGGAGACGGAGTAGATTGCCTGTAATAGTGATGTCACCCCCTAGGGGGTCGACACCTGAGTGGATGAACTGTTGGAAGGAATTACGTGACAGTGTCAGCTCTGTATAAAAGACAGTGGTTGACATGAGACAGCCGGCTACTCAGCTTGTGCCTGTCCAGACTTCTCATAGGCCGTCAGGGGCTCTAAAGCGCCCGTTACCTCAGATGGCAGATATAGACGCCGACACGAATACTGACTCCAGTGTCGACGGTGAAGAGACGAATGTGACTTCCAGTAGGGCCACACGTTACATGATTGAGGCAATGAAAAATGTTTTACACATTTCTGATAATACGAGTACCACCAAAAAAGGGGTATTATGTTCGGTGAGGAAAAACTACCTGTAGTTTTCCTGAATCTGAGAAATTAAATGAGGTGTGTGATGATGCGTGGGTTTCCCCCGATAACAACTGAAAATTTCTAAAATGTTATTGGCATTAAATCCTTTCCCGCCAGAGGTTAGGGTGCGTTGGGAAACACCCCCTAGGGTGGATAAAGCGCTCACACGCTTGTAAGGGCTCTACCTTCGCCTGAGATGGCCGCCCTTAAGGATCCTGCTGATAGAAAGCAGGAGGGTATCCTAAAAGGTATTTACACACATACTGGTGTTATACTGCGACCAGCAATCGCCTCAGTCTGGATGTGCAGTGCTGGGTTGGCGTGGTCGGATTCCCTGACTGAAAATATTGATACCCTAGATAGGGACAGTATATTTTTGCCTATAGAGCATTTAAAAGATGCATTTCTATATATGCGTGATGCACAGCGGAATATTTGCCGACTGGCATCAAGTCTAAGCGCGTTGTCCATTTCTACCAGTAGAGGGTTATGGACACGTCAGTGGTCAGGTGAGGCGTATTCCAAACGGCATTTGGAAGTATTGCTTTATTAAGGGGAGGAGTTATTTGGGGTCGGTCTTTCAGACCTGGTGGCCACGGCAACAGCTGGGAATTCCACGTTTGTACCCCAGGTCGCCTCTCAACATGAGAAGACGCCGTATTATCAGGCGCAGTCTTTACGTGGACAAGCGGGCAAAAGGTTCCTCATTTCTGCCCCGTGACAGAGGGAGAGGAAAAAGGCTGCAGAAATCAGCCAGTTCCCAGGAACAGAAACCCTCTCCCGCCTCTGCCAAGCCCTCAGTATACGCTGGGGCTTTACAAGCAGAATCAGGCACGGTGGGGGGCCCGTCTCAATGAATTTCAGCGCGCAGTGGGCTCACTCGCAAGTAGACCCCTGGATCCTTCAGGTGATATCTCAGGGGTACAAATTAGAATTCGAGACGTCTCCCCCTCGCCGTTTCCTAAAGTCGGCTTTACCGATGTCTCCTTCTGACAGGGAGACAGTTTTGGAAGCCATTCACAAGCTGTATTCCCAGCAGGTGATAATCAAGATACCCCTCCTGCAACAGGGAACGGGGTATTATTCCACACTGTTGTGGTACCGAAGCCGGACGGCTCGGTGAGACCGATTCTAAATCTAAAATCTTTGAACACTTACATACAGAGGTTCAAATTCAAGATTGAGTCACTCAGAGCAGTGATTGCGAACCTGGAAGAAGGGGACTACATGATGTCTCGGGACATCAATGATGCTTACCTTCATGTCAAAATTTACCCTTCTCACCAAGGGTACCTCAGGTTTATGGTACAGAACTGTCACTATCAGTTCAGACGCTGCCGTATGGATGGTCCACGGCACCCCGGGTCTTTACCAAGGTAATGGCCGAAATGATGATATTCCTTCGAAGGAAGTGAATTTTAGTTATCCCTTACTTGGACAATTCCCTGATAAGGGTAAGATCCAGGGAACAGTTGGAGGTCGGTGTAGCACTATCTCAGGTAGTGTTGCGGCAGCACGATTGGATTCTCAATATTCCAAAATCGCACCTGGTTCCGACGACGTGTCTTCTGTTCCTAGGGATGATCCTGGACACAGTCCAGAAAAAGGTGTTTCTCCCGGAGGAGAAAGCCAGGGAGTTATCCGAGCTAGTCAGGAACCTCCTAAAACCGAGCCAAGTCTCAGTGCATCAATGCACAAGGGTTCTGGGTAAAATGGTGGCTTCCTACGAAGCAATCCCGTTCGACAGATTCCACGCAAGAACTTTCCAGTGGGACCTGCTGGACAAATGGTCCGGGTCGCATCTTCAGATGCATCAGCGGATAACCCTGTCACCAAGGACAAGGGTGTCCCTCCTGTGGTGGTTGCAGAGTGCTCATCTTCTAGAGGGCCGCAGATTAGGCATTCAGGACTGGGTCCTGGTGACCACGGATGCCAGCCTGCGAGGCTGGGGAGCAGTCACACAGGGAAGGAATATCCAGGGCTTATGGTCAAGCCTGGAGACATCACTTCACATAAATATCCTGAAGCTAAGGGACATTTACAATGCTCTAAGCTTAGCAAGACCTCTGCTTCAAAGTCAGCCGGTGTTGATCCAGTCGGACAACATCACGGCAGTCACCCACGTAAACAGACAGGGTGGCACAAGAAGCAGGAGGGCAATGGCAGAAGCTGCAAGGATTCTTCGCTGGGCGGAAAATCATGTGATAGCACTGTCAGCAGTATTCATTCCGGGAGTGGACAACTGGGAAGCAGACTTCCTCAGCACGACCTCCACCCGGGAGAGTGGGGACTTCACCCAGAAGTCTTCCACATGATTAAAAACTCGACAGGTATTGCGCCAGGTCCAGGGACCCTCAGGCAATAAGCTGTAGACGCTCTGGTAACACCATGGGTGTACCAGTCAGGGTATGTGTTCCCTCCTCTGCCTCTCATACTCAAGGTACTGAGATTGATAAGATGGAGAGGAGTAAGCTCTATATTCGTGGTTCCGGATTGGCCAAGAAGGACTTGGTAACCGGAACTTCAAGAGATGCTCACGGAGGATCCGTGGCCTCTACCTCTAAGAAGGGACCTGCTCCAGCAAGGACCCTGTCTGTTCCAAGACTTACCGCGGCTGCGTTTGACGGCATGGCGGTTGAACGCCGGATCCTGAAGGAAAAAAGGCATTCCGGATGAAGTCATCCCTATCCTGGTCAAAGTCAGGAAGGATGTAACCGCAAAAACATTATCACCGCAATTGGCGAAAATATGTTGCGTGGTGCGAGGCCAGTAAGGCCCGACGGAGGAAATTCAACTGGGTCGATTCCTACATTTCCTGCAAACAGGAGTGTCTATGGGCCTGAAATTGGGGTCCATTAAGGTTCAAATTTCGGCCCTGTCAATTTTCTTCCAAGAAGAACTAGCTTCAGTCCCTGAAGTTCAGACGTTTGTAAAAGGGGTACTGCATATACAGCCTCCTTTTGTGCCTCCAGTGGCACTTTGGGATCTCAATGTAGTTTTGGGTTCCAAAAGTCACATTGGTTTGAACCACTTAAATCTGTGGAGTTAAAATATCTCACATGAAAAGTGGTCATGCTGTTGGCCCTGGCCTGGGCCAGGCGCGTGTCAGAATTGGCGGCTTTATCCTGAAAAAGCCCTTATCTGATTTTCCATTCGGACAGGGCGGAATTGAGGACTCGTCCTCAGTTTCTCCCCAAGGTGGTTTCAGCGTTTCACCTGAACCAACCTATTGGTGGTGCCTGCGGCTACTAGGGACTTGGAGGCCTCCAAGTTGCTAGACGTTGTCAGTGCCCTGAAAATATATGTTTCCAGGACGGCTGGAGTCAGGAACTCTGACTCGCTGTTTATCCTGTATGCACCCAACAAGCTGGGTGCTCCTGCTTCTAAGCAGACTATTGCTCGTTGGATTTGTAGTACAATTCAGCTTGCACATTCTGTGGCAGGCCTGCCACAGCCAAAAATCTGTAAATGCCCACTCCACAAGGAAGGTGGGCTCATCTTGGGCGGCTGCCCGAGGGGTCTCGGCTTTACAACTTTGCCGAGCAGCTACTTGGTCAGGAGCAAATACGTTTGTAAAATTCTACAAAATTGATATCCTGGCTGAGGAGGACCTGGAGTTCTCTCATTTGGTGCTGCAGAGTCATCCGCACTCTCCCGCCCGTTTGGGAGCTTTGGTATAATCCCCATGGTCCTTACGGAGTCCCCAGCATCCACTTAGGACGTTAGAGAAAATAAGAATTTACTTACCGATAATTCTATTTCTCATAGTCCGTAGTGGATGCTGGGCGCCCATCCCAAGTGCGGATTGTCTGCAATACTTGTACATAGTTATTGTTACAAAAATCGGGTTATTATTGTTGTGAGCCATCTTTCAGAGGCTCCTCTGTTATCATGCTGTTAACTGGGTTCAGATCACAGGTTATACGGTGTGATTGGTGTGGCTGGTATGAGTCTTACCCGGGATTCAAAATCCTTCCTTATTGTGTACGCTCGTCCGGGCACAGTATCCTAACTGAGGCTTGGAGGAGGGTCATAGGGGGAGGAGCCAGTGCACACCAGATAGTCCTAAAGCTTTCTTTAGATGTGCCCAGTCTCCTGCGGAGCCGCTATTCCCCATGGCCCTTACGGAGTCCCCAGCATCCACTACGGACTATGAGAAATAGAATTATCGGTAAGTAAATTCTTATTTATTTTTCCCAAGGTGATGGTACATAGAGCCTTGCTCCTCTCGGACACTCCCACAAATATCTGCCCCTGTGCTCTGATAGGCCCGCAGCTTAATAAATAGTAAAGCAGGGTTGACCATCCATGGGTGAAACCGTCAATGGTTCCCTTGTAGATGGTTTCACATCATCAATGTTACTTGTCAATTGTACCATCGATGGTGACCATCGATGGGCAACCCATGAATGGCTGTCCCTAGATGACATGCGGAGTGACTGTGCTGCCACGCCCCTGTGACTCATGACACCTCCCCTTGAGGAAAAATCATGCCCCTTTTCCAGTGAATTGGGTTTGCGTGACCGGCGATTGGGAGACCGCTGGTCACCATATCCGACACCAGGATCTCTGCTTTTATGGCCCTGCAGGGGGTTGAGTGCAACAAATCCCCTTGGGGGCTCGGTGGTGGTTCTTTTCCCACTCTATGGGTGTCACGAGTGGGAATAGTCCCTGTTAGTCGGCATTGTGAGGGGGTGGGATCCCAGAGTCGGTATCATGACGGGCGGTCTCTTGACCGCCGTTCACATAACTACATCCCCTCTCTGCATGTGCTAAAAATGCCAGGCCTGTTTGGCGAACCCTGTCCGTCACTGTACAGGAAGCAAGCTTATATCATGCTTAATAAATAGCTTCAAAAAGCCCAAGCACCTCTAACCACTTCCACTGAACTCATTGCAGTATACATATTGGCCCTCATTCCGAGTTGTTCGCTCGCAAGGCGATTTTAGCAGAGTTACACACGCTAAGCCTCCGCCTACTGGGAGTGAATCTTAGCTTCTTAAAATTGCGAACGATGTATTCGCAATATTGCGATTACAAACTACTTAGCAGTTTCAGAGTAGCTTCAGACTTACTCGGCATCTGCGATCAGTTCAGTGCTTGTCGTTCCTGGTTTGACGTCACAAACACACCCAGCGTTCGCCCAGACACTCCTCCGTTTCTCCAGCCACTCCCGCGTTTTTTCCGGAAACGGTAGCGTTTTTATCCACACGCCCATAAAACGCCATGTTTCCGCCCAGTAACACCCATTTCCTGTCAATCACATTACGATCGCCGGAGCGAAGAAAAAGCCGTGAGTAAAAAAACTATCTTCATAGCAAAAATACTTGGCGCAGTCGCAGTGCGAACATTGCGCATGCGTACTAAGCATAAAAACGCTGCGATGCGATGAAAATTACCGAGCGAACGACTCGGAATGACCCCCATTGTCACAATCATTCTGTGTCTTTTCTTGCACAATAAAGAACTGCAAATATGGACACAGAAACTGCAGGGAAGAAATTATTTTACCATCCGTCTGCAATCTGTTTGCAATCTTCATTCAAACTTGATTTTTTAATTTAACTATAATAATATGTTGATCTGGGCATTACACACGCTGCAGGTTTGACCCCGCTGCCATTCGTTTATCCCATCATGTTTCCCTTACTTTCATCAGAACATTATCACTCAGACAGATAATTGCATTTCCAGAAAGGCTTCATCTCAGGGACAATGAGCCTCTGTTGCAATTCATCATTCTTAGGTAAGCCGAAGCTAGTTCAAACGCTTTGTGACTGTGAGAGTTTTGCCATTAATAAACACCACCGTAAGACACCAGAAAAATCACTATCTCTGATAATGAAGCATTAATTTAAACCTGTAAAATGGTAAGTTTTTCTGTTAGAAAAGCATCTTAATAGACATAATGATCAAATTTTGATTGAATAATTATTCCTGTGGTCCATGCAGTTACCAATTAGTGGCATATTTTACCTATAAACTGCAGCCCTCCCAGGTAAAATCCGCCACCCCGCTCTGTCAGTGGAGCCACATGCAGTTCGTGACTGTACTAGCTTCACTGTGACTGGCAGTGACTTCCTATTGGAAGTCCTACCTGTCAGTCACAGACACTACAGGCAATCCCACTGGGGGTGCTTCCTCCCTCTGGGGCTACCAGACCGGGCAGCAATAAGTGAGCTGTGAGCCACTCCCTGCCTGAACATTAGCCCTCTCTAGCTTCTATCGGCTGCAGCCTATGCAGTCCATAGAAGACAGGGTTTTGCACATGCGCAGTCTCACTGTGGCGTATGTGCATGCGCAGGTCCCAGCACCTGCTACATCCATTGCGAGGGTGCCGGGATCCGAGGCTGACTGTCTCCGCTCTGGGCATGGGAATAGCGGCAGCCCACCTACTATAATGTGATAGAACCACCGCTGGTTACCATTATTGGCAAACTACAGTGGTATATGTGTGGTCCTAAATCCATTAGTGTGCCTTAGCATGATCTTACTGAGACACACAGGCTCATCTTCAGGCTAAAAGGTCAGAAGATCATCTACATACTGCATTGACCGTTCCAAGTGTGAGAGAGCCACTCAGGTACCATTCTGGCCGAATGAGTCCGGTTTAGCTAATTTCGTGTAAATGTGGTTGGAGACTTCCGGTTCCGGGCGCCGCATGGAAGGCTGCTGCTGAGCTGAGCTCCCGGACCCCCATCCTATTTGAGCCCTTTCAAGGCCACACAGCCTCCCGCGATCGACCTGCTGGGTCCCCGTGCCGCCCGTGACCGACCTGCAGCGCATGGAGCGCTATTTCACGCCGCTCATGCCATGCTCCAAAGCCCAGAAGGAGAAAGAGAGGGAGAGGGAGCGGCGCCGCACAGAAGTTAAAATGGCGGCGGACGCCGCAGCAGGTACACTGCACGCTGCATTAGGGGCTCCCCAAGCTCTCCCATACCATCCCCGGATGGGGCACCCTCTTCTCCCCTCCTGCTACATGACATACCGGGGGAAAGAAGCCCCCCCCCCACCTGTACTGCACTCACAGGCTGTCTCAGACTCTCCTATTACCTACACCGCTATGGTGCAGGCAATTAAAGACACGATGGGGCCACTCCTGAAAGAACAGACCGCTGGTATAAACAGGCAATTAGCTCAATTTTCCCAGAGACTCTCCACTACAGAACACAGAATGGGGGAATGCTTTGCAGATATTGCTAATGTAAAAAAGGTGGTGAGTCTCAACACCAAAGCCTGTTACCACTTACACAATAAGACAGACGAATTGGAAAACAGGGCCATACGACAGAACCTGCGTGTCATAGGGCTGCCAGAAAGGGTGAAACGCTCCGAATTGCTTATTTTTGTTAGAGATACCCTGCCAAGTTTACTGCAAGTTAGCAATGAATGTGCCGACATCGTTATAGAGAGAGCCCATCGCCTTGGACCATGCCGGTCACAGGAGGGCAGCAGACCCCGGGCTGTGATCTTCAGGGTTTTAAATTACCTACATAAGGAAATCCTCTGGCAAGCGTCCCGTAAGCAGCGCCCTATTTCTTGGGAAGGGCACTCCCTTTTAATATTCCAAGACTACTCGGCCGAGCTGACGAAAGCCAGAAAAGAATTCTCCCCCCTCTGCTCAAAGCTTATCCGGGAACACCAAAAGTTTGCGCTGTTATATCCGGCGAGACTGCGTATCTATAGAGATGGCTCGTTCAAGGACTTCCTCTCCGTACAGGACGCAGAGGCGTTTCTGCACTTACCAGATGATGACTCTCACTCACAGGACTAACGTGTCCCTAATTTTTCAGTGAATGGCTGTCTTTGATACGTGTGGTTCCTGAAATCGGTTGGATACACCATCATCTGCTCTGATACAGTTATTGATGCTGTAACTACGTTTTGTTGTTACCATTTGTTAGACTGTCTATATGGTTCATGATGACTGTTCTATATGTGCCTATTCTGTGGATCCTGTACCCTAATTTGCAAATCTGCCACTGTTATTACACTGATGTCAGCGACTAGGCCATGATATCTATAGTCTTCTGTAAGCGACCAAGCTGCTATTTGTTCAAGTGACGGGCTCCTTACTGAGAGGGGTTGCTATGCATGCGCTTTTCCAAACAGAGCGTAGCAGTGCGCGGCGGGTGGGCCGGCGGTGGGATCGTATTGATTGTATTTTTGGGGGCCCCCATGGAATTTTGCTGTGTACACTCTGTTTGGCGACTATGTTAGGGCTAAACAACCGGAATGTCAATATGCGTTTTATGCTGTTTTTGTTCTTCTTTCAATTACTGTCCTTTCTGTCCCTGTCTCCTGTTTCCCCCCCCCCCCCCACACCCCTTCCTCTATCTCCCAGGACGGCGATCTCTCGAATAGGTATTAGTGTCACCTATAGGGGGGCAACGGTTATTGTGGGTCTCCTGTTTTTTCTAACCCTTTCCTTTGGGTTTATGCCTTCTCTTAAGATCTCTAGTTGGAATGTGGGAGGACTAAACTCCCCACAAAAAAGAAAAAAGGTGCTTATATATTTGCAAAAGCTTCATGCAACCCTGGTATTCCTGCAGGAGTCCCACCTCTTATCCCAGGACATCCACAGGTTGAATGCCCTGGGTTGGAAGGTCATACCATCCGCATCATTCTCAAAGAAAACCAGGGGAGTTGTAATCATTGTTAAACAATCTGTCCCAGTAGAGGTTAAGTTGACTCTTGCCGATGAGGGGGGTAGATGGGTCATATGCCAGATATTCTATAATAACCAATTGTATACACTGTGTAATGTTTACGCTCCAAATGTCTACAGCAAGCGCTTTCTGCAAACTATTCTTACCAAACTTACACCAATGGCGGACACTCCGCTTCTAGTCTGTGGGGACTGGAATTTGATTTCCTCGAAGCATTTAGACAAACAGTTCCCATCTGAACATGGGAATAACCCGCCGAAATTTGGGGTGCCCGCCTTGGCTAGGAAGTTACAGCTGATGGACATTTGGAGGGTTATGCATCCGACTGACAGGGATTTTACGTGCTTGTCTGCGGCACAGGGCACCCTGTCCCGCATTGATTATATGCTGTTGTCTGAGTTCTTGCTGCCCAAAGTTGTCCATTCTGAAATTGAGTCCATCTCTGTATCGGATTATGCGGCCATATGGGTGGAACTACAATTGACACCCTCCCAGAAAAACTTTATTTCATGGAGGCGCCCCCCCACTCTCGCCTCCTCCATCCCCCTGCGCCAGAGGGTTAGTGATAGCTTGGATGACTTTGCTTTTCATAACGCTGGCACTTCTGTCACTGACCCCCTTTTATTTTGGCAGGCTTCCAAGGCCACAATTAGAGGCAACATTATTGCTCACACTCTAGCGGCCAAGAAGGCCTTACTGAAGGACTATATGGCGGCACAACAATCCCTCACATGTACATTTACTAACTTCAAACAGACACCGTCCACCCATAATAAAATAGAATATGCCAAGGCTAAGACTCTTTTTGAGGCCCTGCTCTCTAAACTTGAGGCTAATTACACTTTCCGGAAAGAATATAGATTTTTTAAATATGGAAACAAATCTAGCAAAACGCTTTCGAACCTTTTAAAAGGCCAGCGCCCCTCATCCATTATTCAGCCGCTGAAAATGGCGGACGGTTCCCTGTCCTCTACAAATGAGCAGACGGCCTCCATCCTCCAATCTTTCTACACAGATCTATACTCTTCCCCCCCTGCTCCTGCGGCAGACTCTTCCTCATTCTGGGAAAACCTTCCTATCCCGCAGATTTCTGCAGCCCAGGGTACTTCTCTCCTGTCACCTATCACTGAAGCCGAGGTCCAGAAGGCAATTTCAGGGCTAAAGTCTGGCAAGGCCCCGGGACCAGATGGTCTCACCCTGGATTATTATAGACTACGCAGCCCCAGTATAACTCCGGTCCTCACCTCGGTTTTTAATGCAATTATGACCTCTGGATCGATGCCTCCCTACTTCAATTCCGCAGTTCTAAGATTACTTCCAAAACCCGTCCAAAACCCCTATGATCCGATCTCCTATATACCAATTTCTCTCCTCAATATCGATTACAAACTTCTGACAAAAATCCTTGCCGAAAGGCTTAAATCAATACTTCCTAATGTCATCCACGCTGACCAGACAGGCTTCGTGAAGGGCAGGAACCCAGTAATAAATATTAGGAGAGTCCTGGCAATGGTGAGTGCTTCCCAGTGTGCCAGACCTGAAGTGCCGAGAGCCATATTATCACTTGACGCAGAAAAGGCCTTCGATATGGTACACTGGGACCATCTCTATGACACGTTGGCCCGCTTTGGTTTTCCAGCTCGCTTTATAGATCTTATAAGAACCCTGTACTCTGGGGCATCGTCACAAATAATTTGTAATGGAATATTGTCGGGGGCTTTCCCAATTTTGAGAGGCACCCATGAAGGTTGCCCATTATCCCCTTTGTTATTTGTACTAGCACTGGAGCCCTAAGCTTTGACTCTCCGACATTCCCCTCTGTACACCGGAATTAGGGTGGGTGGGGTTAATTTACGCTTAGCCCTTTTTGCGGACGAAATGCTGCTTTTCCTCTCTGACCCGACCCACTCGATCCCTCAGGTTTTTAATATGATTCGCCATTTTATCACTTTTTCAGGGTACAAGATTAATGTAGATAAATCAGAACTATTAATGATTACAGGCCCCCCCCCCCACCCCCCCCCTATCTTTCCGGCCTCCGCTGGACTAAATTCTATTAGGATTATGCCTTTGCATATTAAATACCTGGGTATCTTGATCCCCAAGTGCTACTCTGCCCTTTACAAACTGAATTATGCCCCACTACTCACTCATTTTGGCAAGTCTCTGGAGAATTGGAGTGCCCTTCCTCTGTCTTTGTTGGGCAGATTAGAAGTTATTAAGACTATACTGCTGCCTAAATTGACATACTGCATGCAGATGCTACCGCTTCGCCTCTCCCTTAGGGATGTGGGGGAACTGTATGCCATTTTCCAGAGGTTTATATGGAGATCCAAAAAACCCAGAATTTCTAGACAAAAACTCCAAATGCCCAAGACTAGTGGCGGTTGGGGTTTTCCTGATTTACTCCAATACTCACGTGCTTTGTTCTTCCGATATATGCTGGACTGGCTGTTGGAGACAAATATATATACGGATTATGAGCTAGACTGTGCTCTATTTGCACCTTATGCCCCGGGAGCATTGTTACTTACCCCCAAAACGAAATTGCCTTCTGGATTATACTCTAACCCTTATTTTAGGGACACATATGATGCCTGGTGGGCCTCTAGCAAACGGTTGGGTAGGAACCCTTTGAACTTTAAATGGATACCACTCTGGGGGAACCCAATGTTCCTTCCGGGCCTCCATAGCACTCATTTTCATAGACTTAAATTACGAGGATTACGCAGCACCTCCCAGGTCTTTGACCCAGGGGGCCAGCTTCTCCCTTTTTCCTATTGGGAAGAGACGTATGGTGTCTCAAAGATGTATGCTTTTTCCTATGCACAACTCTCCCACTACATTAAATCTTTGCCCCTTCCTATGCCCTGCGGGGATCTCCCCGACCCTGTGGCTCTGTTAGTGACAAAATTTCTGAACAATACTTATTAAACGTCACAAATATACCGTCTACTCATTTCCTCAAGCAAGTTGTCAGCGTGGGGGTCCACGGCTGCCCAATGGGAAAAGGACCTGGGCATAGCTATAACGGGAGATACTATTTTTAAATATTACCATAATACCTTAAAAGTTCTGCACACTTCCTCCCTTCAGGAAACCCATATAAAAACAATACATAGGGCATATATCTCTCAAAAACAACGCAGCTTTTTTGTACAAGAGGAGACTGGCTCCTGCCCGAAATGCCACCATTCCTCGGCCACTTTATTCCATAACTTTTGGGAGTGTGGCACGGTGAAGAAATTCTGGTATAAGTTTCGGAACTTTGTTAACTTTACTTTCTCCCTGGTGGTACCCATGGATCCCGTCCCGCTGCTATTTGCAAATTTTGACAGATGGTCCTTACCCTCTGACAAGATACATCTCGTGCCCTTTCTGACAATACTGGTCACCGTAGCGAAAAAAGTATCATTAAAATCCTGGATTTCTAGATCTTTACCCTCCATGGCGGAGGTACATAATTTGTTAATAAAGTTGCTATACTTTGAGTGTCACTCATTGCTGCCCAATTTCACCTCGGGAATGGGCACTTTTTTCAAAAAGTGGAGACCCTATATCCTCACTAGACCCCCTGAAACGTGTTCACAGATTATGAAGATATTTGAACAAGATATCTCACAATCCCATACAGTTTGATCCCCCTCTCCTATCCCCCCCCTCCCATCTCAACGCTTGGGTCCATCCCTTGTCGTGATTAGATGCCGGACAGGTGGCTGGGTGTTGTCTCTGAGGGCGCCGGTGAGCAATTTAGTAGGACCGCCATCCTAAATACCCCCCCCCCCCCTGCGCCTCCTTTATCTCCCTTTTCCTCTTTCTTCTTTCACCTCTTTCTTTCTCTCTTTGTTAATTCTTTCCTTCTTTCTTTCTCTCTGATCTCTGATCACACTCGATCAGTACACAGGAATGTTGAGAGACACATCTCCCCCCTTGCCTATTATGAGATATATTGTATGTTGTTTCCATAGACTTCTTCAGACTCCAATCGGAGGTAGAGATATGGGCCCTCGAATGCTGTATTCAGGGGAGATTAAGTATGCATTAATCTAGTCTTTCAGATTTTCCCCTTCTACCTCACCCTGACTGTTATGTACCATGCCTTCAGGATTCGGGGAAGCTCTTTTTTGTACCTTTATATTGCTGCATCGTTTTATACCTCGTTATGCCTTTTGTATAATTGCAGTACTCACATATCCTGCATCATTCTTCCTTTTTGCAATGTTGTAAGTTTCTCTGTACTTTGAAAAACTTGAAAAAAAATGTGTTTACAATAAAAAATGTGGTTGGATCCCGTTACTCAAATCAGGTTATAGGATCCGCCTATTGTAGGTGTGTTCAATATTCGATTATTTCTGATTGCTTATGTGTGTGTGTGTGTGTGTGTGCAGTTTAGTAAACAAGCGATTGACGTTCTCCTATGTGGAGCATAAAAAACATTGATCAGTTAACCAGGCAAAAAGATTGACTGCAAAAAGTTGCGCTTGCCATGTCTTCATTGTCTTGCCAAATCTTTTAATCTATACAAAAAGTTTGATATCTATGATTCTGCAAATCTGATCGCTCAGTCTCTGACCTGTGCCTAGGACCTTAGTGATCCCAGGTAGAGAAGCTCCTCCCTGCCCTAAGCAGGTGTTTTAAGAAACCTGCTTTCAACAATAGAATTGGACCTATAGCTCCAACTGAATGTAAATGCTTGTTTCCATTATATATTTCAATAGTAATGAAAGTAATAATCAGTATTTCTTTGCCCAGGACGAATGAACCGTTAGATCAGCCTGTCCAGGCAGGGTAATGACAGCTGTCAGAATACGTCATGGGCAGGGTCGGACTGGCCCACAGGGGTACAGGGGAAACCACCGGTGGGCCCCACTGTCTTAGAGCCCACTCCTTCTTCTAGGGATCAGGTTCCAGACTGTGCACTTGTATTATACATGGTAGATATGTTGCATTACACTGCACAAGACAATTGTGTATTTGAAGCCTCTGTGGAGGTTGGCCACACCCCCTTTGTAGGCTGGCCACACCCCTAAGTATGGGCCCTCACACTGCATCCCCCCGGTGGGCCCTTCATGCCCCAGTCCGACACTGGTCATGGGAGACTGTGGCGTGAAGGGCCACGGCTCCCATGCCTATCTTAGAGGGGGAGGTATAGAGATAAAACCCACTTCATATCAGACTTTGCATATTAACAGTGGTATTGATAACAGTATGGGTTATGAAAATGCCATTATTAATTTATATTCTATAAGAAAAATGTCTTTTGAAACTATATGACAAATGGCCACTCTGCAATTAGATGGCCAGTGTTTACTCTGAACCACCAGGCATGGATCTGTTTGAAGAAGCGGTCTGTTTACTGTACACCACAGGGGACCAGGGTGGGCTACAAAGGGCTTTTGTAGCTTGTACACAGACTGTGCATCTGCCTAGGTGATAGAAAACTCTTCCTCACCTGGGCCATAAATCTGCCCAGTTTGGACAACCCCCTCCCCTATTTACTTAGAGATAGTTACCTTGGATTGACAGACTGATTCATTAACCTGAAGCAACAAGAGAGTTAAAAATCCACAAGGGTGGGGGTCAAAGGAGCAGCTTACTGGAAGGAATAAAATGTGTGGTTTTTTTAGCTGGTCACTGTTCACTGCTTGAGGAGAAGTCAGCCATAACTGAAGGGTGCACCAATCTAGGTTTTGTGATCTCCACGGCAAGAAACTAGGCCTGTGATGTAAGCAACCTTGTTTTCTGAACTTTTCCTATTTTTCATTTTCTGAAATCGTCTATAACCTGTGTATATTTTTAAATAATCCTAATAATCTTAGTAACGCTTCTGTAACTGTAATCTCTGAAGTTATTCTTGAAATGAATACTTAGTTTCTCGTTCTGATATGCTGTGATCTTAATGTACGGCCTTGACAGTTGCATGCTACTGATTTTTTAATATATACTGTGAGCTTAACCGAAAGGCGCTGTGGGAGGAGCCCCAAAGTCTTTGGTGGTGGCAGACTGATATATTTTATTTATTGTCGGGATAACTGGCATGACAGAAAGTCACGACCACCTGACTTGGAAAGGAGTTCTGAGGGCGGGTGCGTCTGTGACAAACTCCAGGACCGGGTCGCAGCTTCCATCTTGCTGCGTGCTGGTCCCCATCACCACCATCAGTGCCTCTCATTGGCTGTGCCACTGGTCCCCCTTGAACTGCGCTGCAGTAGAGGATTGACCAGTACATCATCCATCATTATGCCCCTAAATTGGGTAATCCGGCCCTGCTCACAGTGACACTGCAAGAACGCTCCAGTGTAGTATGCAGTGTACACTGGGCATGTGCATACAGATGGGATCAGTGCTGTTTCCAGGACTGCCTTATTGTTTCCCCTACTAGAGTTGAGGCCTCAGAATTCACTGATCACCCTATTTTTTTCCTTGTACAGAATAGAATTAGAAGCATCAACCAAAATGATTTTGATAACTTTGTTTAACCAATGCTGACGATTAATACGAGTTAAATTAATGCAATATTAGCAACTATGGAAACACGTATGTACTAGTCTAGCGTGTAAACTGTGCTATATTATGCAATTTGAGCATTTTTACCTATCCTCCCAAAGGTGCGGGAGACTTTTGATTTTTCAGGTAGTTTCCCAGACCTTTTGAAGAGTGGGTGCATCTCCCGCATCCCACCCTCATTCTAGTGAAGTGGGCAGGATCCGGAGATAATATTAGGAATCGTGGGTTGGCAGGGAGGGAGCAGAGTTACATTGACACCTAATGACGCAATAGCCTAGCAAGTCAGATTATGGGCCTCATGCAGAGTTGGAAGCAGAGAAAATTTGCACTGCGAAAACTATGTGTGTTTTATCACTTGAAAACCTCGCTTTATTAAGGCCTGCCTGCAGATATGTGCTTAGAATTTACCTTTTTCACAGGGCTTAACACTTTTCACCGCTTGCATCAGATGCGACCACACCAGGTTGAATTTCCCCCACATAGTCGCATCTGATGTGACCAGTCAGAAATGCTCACTGTGCGGCTGCAGCTGCCACTCTCAAAGGGAGCTCCCGGCCCCCCTGCTTCCTGGTTCCCTCCCCCACTGTCTTCCGTGCAACCAATCACTGCTGATTGGGCAGCCCGGCAGCACCCCCTCCACCACCCAGCGGCTGCACAGATTAGCAGCTGCTGGGGAAATGTCAAAAAGCAGCCCTCATCTTCCTTGTGTACACCCGGTGGCTGCAGAGAGGAGCTGCCGTCGGGAATATGCTAAATCCCAATGTTCCAATCATTGTTGATCTGATATATCGGCCATCGCTGTTGACTATTATAAAATTGATTGAAAAATTGTATTAATGTTTTTTAATAAAATCGTGTTGGATATGTTGTAAATAAATGTTCTCAATCTATTTTAATCATAAAAAAACTACAATTTCTGAGCGTTTTTGTTTTTAGGAAATATTAGCCAGTTAAGTGGTTAAAGAAATGAGCAAAGTGCTCTAAGTATGCAGCTTATTGTACATTAATGTTTTAATATTATTATTATTAGATCATAACAAGGCAGAAATAAAATAAATATGATTTCGCTGCCTTTTATTCAGAAAGTTACATCCATTCCATGACCTTCCCTGATTTGGTAAGAGTTAAAACCAGGCCTGATAATAGTGACTGCTGATTTCATCATGGTAAATTCACCTGTTAAGAGATTAAAATACTATTTCTGTAGGAAGAAATTGGAGTCCTGTTCCTCCAGATGCAACCTGTCATAAACTAGCATTCTTTTGATTGAGTCAAGATGAGCGCGAAGGATCTCTTGAAGAGTAATAACAGGTTTGCTGAAATAGAACAAATTGCAGTGGATGGCAATTGTATCTATTTCACAAAATTGTCTCCTAGTCGCAGGATGTGATGAGCCCGCAGTGAGTGAATATTCCTCTCCCGATTTGTATTTTGTGCCAGGTCAGGTATGTTCCATTTTAGAGCTGGAAGAAATCAGAAATAGCCATAATTTAGTAAATCACAATCCTGCTATTACACACCATGGTTTTAGGTGTCTCACCAGCAGCATTTTATTGCAGTACGAGATACAAAGCTATATATGCAGTGTTTAGCATTTGAGAGTTCTAGCTGTTTCCAGCTTTTCTCTGCTGTAAACAGTTTCTGTGTTGGCCCAATAGCAATTTTCAAAAGCAGCTGCAATGTCTTTCCCTGTTCTGTGCTAGAAATGAGTAAAAGACCTTTTGTCTGCAAAAGGCGAGATTTTACCGATTGAATATCGATCCGCCGACCTCTGCCAGTTCCTCTGTGCGAGGCATGGCTCTACCCCAAATGGACTTTACGTAAAAGACAGTAATACTGAAAGTTCTATGAACTCTGTTTTTCCCCTTCCCCCCCATAAGACTGTATTTGCCACAGCGGCTGGTGTAGAACCTCACAACAATTCTCTATGCTGCCCATGGCTGGATTAAGTTCCACCCTGACGGGTTCCTGCATTGGAGTTAGGAATAGGGACTAGGAGGAAGGTGAGTGGTATTAGTGTTGCCGTGGGAGGATACTGTTAGGAATAGGCTGTGGGAGGGGTGGGTTAGGGTTACAATACTTAACAAAATTAATTGAGACCTCGGTGCCGGGATTCTGACCATTGACATGCTGAGCTACAGGGTATCGTACCCAACCCCATGGGTCTGGGGCTAAAAATTTTGTAATGACGAGTGAAGGGAGTGGGGACCGTCAGTAGCGGATCTTGCCAGTAGCAGGACTTTTGCCCGGGGCGCCGCCTTCCGGAGGGCGCCGCACCATGGCAAGATCCACTGCTGCTGTGCCCCCCACTGCCCGCTCTGTCCCGCTGCCGCTGCCCTCCGCGTAGCGTCTAGTTTCCCTTCGTGGAGAGGACCTTTGCTGTGCGGTGCGCGATGACATCATCGCGCACCGCACATCATTTCAGCGGCGCTACTACTGTACAAGGGGCATAACTGACCACGCCCCCTGTATGAAGCCACGCCCCTATTACCCGCCCGGGGCGCTAGAAGCCCAAGAACCGGCCCTGGGGACAGTGCCATGTGGGCATATACACTCCCTACACTATCATCACCAAAGTCTAATAAATAAAAGTATAAAAAAAATGATTCATTTTGTGAGGAAAATAGAAATACAATTTTAATACTTATGATTTTTGTCTGACCGTGTGGCCAACTGTCGTGATGATGGGCCTAATTTTTATGTGGGGGCCTGGAGCTTTGTAGTATCTGTGATACCCCTAGCTCCATGGAAGTCAGTAGAGATTGTAATTTGGGAGGCTGCCACTAGATGGAGCCAGTACGTGCCTAAAGAGAGACAAGCCAGCCACAGAGCCAGAAGTTACTGGTTGGGCATGCGCAGTTGAGTCGGGGAAACGCAAAGAAGCAAAATTCTGAGCTAGGTGAGTTCCGCAGGTTTGCTGAGAGAGACAAGAGACTGTGCAAAGTGTTATCGCTGAAGTGTTGAGGTGACAGAAGCCACTGTGTACCTGCTAATGGTGCACTCAGGGACCACTGCAGAAATGCCAGCAGACACTGAGGGGCAGATGTACTAAGCCTTGGAAAGTGACAAAGTGGAGAGTGATAAAGGGGTTTATTTAATAAGCCTTGGAAAGAGAGAAACTGGATGGAAAGTACCAACCAATCAGCTTCTGGCACAGTGTGTGAGTCAAGAGCTGTAAAAGGGAGACATACCTGCACAGCTACTGAGAATTAAGAGCTTCTGAAAACTGTTTAAGGACATACATGCCAACATTCTTGCTGCCCAGTCCGCACGGCGTGGGGGGGCATGATGTCAAATAGTGGGCATAACAGCGTGACCACTTGTTCGTGGCCCGCCATAAAATGCCCAGATTACGGATATTGTGAGTCAGGGGTCGGGGAACAATGACAGGATTCAGCACGTCATCTGTACCCCCACGACCGCAAAAAATTTCTGGGCCGGTGGGCTCCACTGACTGCCCCCCTTCCCCACCTCCTCTATGGATCAGGTTCCAGACTGCGCACTTGAATTATCAGGTACATATCTCTCCTTATACTGCACAGGACTATGGTGTATTTTTTACAGTGCATTGCTGTTCTTAAATCATGCATGCACTAGCAGCATTTACTGTATATATTTATCAAGGGGCCCAGACCACACAATCTCTAATGGTTAGGCAGACCACAGTGGTGACTGGCCGCACCCCCTTTGGAGACTGGTCACACACCCCTAACCATAAACTCCTACCACTGCATGCCCCTGCTGGGCTTTCATGTCCCAGTCCGTCACTGCGTGGGGGGTGTTGGCAGATACATCAAGCTGTGGCCTGGTGGCGTCTGGTCGGGAGACTTGTCCACTCTTCTGGGAGACCAGGAGCACCACACGATTTTTGGGAGCCTCCTGGCCGTTCCGGAAGAGTGGGCAAGTACGTTGTTTAAATGCCATTGAGAGCATATGAGAGCTACTGAGAGCTATTGGCAGATACTGAGAATTCTTGAGAGATCTGCTGAGAGATATAGAAAGTGTATGTAGAAGCATACAAGGATAGCGATTACATCTGGGCTATGACTCAGCCTGGCTTCATGTGCACAGAAAAACATAACTGAGAGAGGATGAGGGGAGGAACAATTTCCATATGTGTTTAGGTTTCATAATGAGGCCCCCGTGTGGTAAGTTTACTAAACATCGCTTTACGTAGCTGCAGGATCTTCAGTGGTTTTGGACATCAGATTTAAAGGGGCAATCCATTGAATACAAAACACACATGGGTTTGATTTTAAAATGATTGCCCACTTTAAATCCAGAGACCGAAACCGCTGAAGATGCGGCAGCTTTAAAAAATGCCGCTTACTACATTTAGCCTTAGAAAGTGGAAATGATTTGTCTGTGGTTAAATAATCACGTCAGATTTATATAATGTGCTTAAAGCCACTTAATCTCTGCAATCTTAATTGACATATCACGAAATGTTCTCTGAGGTTAAATGAATGATCTGTATTTCATTCCAGCTCTGCACTTTCTCCATATGTCACAGGCAATATTACGCCAAGCTGGTTTCAGTGGAACATACTTGGGGAAATACTGGTTATTTCTCTATAAGAAATCACGGTGGTGCACTCTCTGCAGAGTGCTGCGCAGCGTTGTCTGTTGTGGCCGTCCCTCTGTGTTTATGGGCTGACAATTGTCATGATTATCCATTAGTGTATGCATCCAATCTGAACATATTTTGATGTACACCAGTGGCGTAAGTTCGTCACAGTTACCCGGAGGCAAGTTCATACCAGTTGCCCCCCCCCTTATATTTAGATAAATATATGTATGTATGTGTGTGTGTGTGTGTGTGTGTGTGTGTGTGTGTGTGTGTGTGTGTGTAGTGTTCTGAATTTTTTTATATACTCTATATATACAGGTCATTGTCTTTTATTTTAAATCACACATTTCTTAGCAGTCATACATTAGAACCCACTGACAGCAGACACTTTACTGATGGAGCTATTTGCTCCAGTACAGGAAGCATGAGAATTGTAACTATATGAAGTTATGTGTAATTGTTAGAGAAGTAACTTCATATAGTGAAAAGATAGCGGCAGCCATCAATTAACTTACTTCAATGGTGCCACAGAATGGGGGGAGAAGAGCCCCCCTTCAGAGCAGGAGCCCGGCGGCAGATGACTCCATTGCCTCCCAGAGTTCTGCCTCTGATGTACACTTAGATCTATCATGGGGCATGTAACGGGCGATCATTCAGCATGTATGGCTGAGAGTGTGGCTCATTTCAGAAGGTATGCAGTCTCCAGAGTCATTCTAGCTAGGATTCCGCTGCAAGACGCTGCTTTATGTAGGACCAGTGAGCAATGTGTTGTGTCCTGATAGCCAATTCCTTATGAGGAGTAATTGGATTACTCTTATGTTTCATACGATGACCGAAAATAATGATATTACCATAATCCAGTTATGCTCAGATGGGTCTGGGACTCCAGGTCGACAACAAAAAGGTCGACACACCTTAGGTCGACACCAATTGGTCGACACACCTTAGGTCGACATGGCCAAAAGGTCGACAGGAACAAGGTCGACATGGAAAAAGGTCGACGTGAGTTTTATATGTTTTTTTGGTGTCGTTTTCTTCGTAGAGTGACCAGGAACCCCAATTAGTGCACCGCGTCCCCTCGCATGGCTCGCTTCGCTCGCCATGCTTCGGGCCCTGGTGCCTTCGCTTCGCTCCGCTCCGCTCGGCACAGATTACCGTTCCAATCGTAGTCCACGTCCATCGTTAAGTATGAAAAGGTTCAAAAAAAGAAAAAAATTGTGAAAAACTCATGTCGACCTTCTTCCATGTCGACCTTGTTCCTGTCGACCTTTTGTCCATGTTGACCTAAGGTGTGTCGACCAATTGACGTCGACCTAAGGTGTGTCGACCTTTTTGTTGTCGACCTGGAGTCCGGATACCGCTCAGATAATGTTAAATAAATGTTGATTTTAAGAGGGTTCCTTTTTTTACGGGCAAAAATGTGTAAGAATTGGGGATAAAAGCCGTTTCTTTTGTCATTTATTTACCCCTAAAACTACCTCCTAATAGAAAGCCCAGGTAATAATGAAGGCTTATTCGAGATTCCATGATAGATCTATGGGGGTCATTCCGAGTTGATCGTAGCTGTGCTAAATTAATCTAGTCCGCCCTGCATGTCAGTGCCGCCCCCCCCCCCACTCCCCCGCAGAAGTGCAAAAGCATCGCACAGCGGCGATGCTTTTGCATTTCAGGGGTACCTCCCGGCCAGCGCAGCTCCTGCGGCTGGCCAGGAAAACCTCTTCGCTGCCCAGGTCGCAGCGGCTGCATGTGACATCACACAGCCACCGCAGCCCGTGCCCCCAATGGTCCGGCCATGCCTGCATTGGCCGGTCCACACCCCCTAAACGGCAGCTTATCGCCGCCGTCCAGCTCCCTCCTGCCCAACGACCTTCTCTGTATGTCAATCCGGCAGCGGCGATCGCTAGGCAACGACGCCCTTCGGCCGTCTGGCATGCGCCGGAGCACTGCGGCGCTGGCGCCTGTGCAGTTCTGACCAGATCACACCGCTGCGAATAACTGCAGTGTGCGATCGGGTCGGAATGACCCCCTATGAGTGTAATATAACCACTCCTGGGTAATGTATTGGGTAAAGCTTTTTACTGTGACTATAGGGTGCTGGAACTGGAACTGGGAGAGACAGGGGCGTCACTCTTGGAGGAAGTGGGCTGGCGTAGAGCAAGAAGGCAGACTGCCAAGTAGACAGCATTGTCCCCCTGTGATGCCCCCCCCGCACACTCAGTCAGACTTGTGCACAGCCGTCCAGCATTTTAGTGTTCTCTAAAAACTCATATTTCCTATAAGTACCCCCAAGCCTCCTGTGCCCACTGCTCTGCTTCTCCTCACGCCATCTTTGAGTCCGTCTGCCTCCCTTTAGAATGTAAGCTGCTGCTCCGCGGGCCATCTTTTTCCTATGTAGTTATGTCATTTACGCGTTGTAATCACGGTTATGCAGTGATCATGTCGACAAATGACTGCATAGTTATGTCGACACCATAATGTTGAATTGTAACATGTCGACATGTTACATGTCTGCGGCTGGATGTAATGGAGTCCGAGATCGGCGGAGGTGCGGGATACTGGCCAATCTCAGACATTTCTTTATAAAGGGGCAATCATCTTACAAGGTGAAACCATGCTTTATAAGTGATTGCCGCAGTAAAAAAAAAAAAAACGTCCGAGCCCCTCCGCCGATCTCGGACGCCATTACATCTCCCCAGTGACATGTCTACATTTCAACATGTTAACGTTATAGAAAGTTCCAAGTCAACAATCGCACATGTTGACTTGGATTACCTGTGACGTTGTGGAGTCGACATTATAAATGTGTACGTTTATAAATGTCGACATATCATACCGAACCCCCAGTTATGTATCTGTTACTTTGTGTACCTGTATATTATAGATAATATGTATGTGTGAGCAGTATAAGACCTTATAAGAATACATTCAGCATATATATTTTATTTATGTATGTACATGAAATCGAGTATTCTTTAATTGTGGTGGACTTTTATGTTGTAGAAAGCAGGTCAGGAGTCTTTCTGCATTGTTTCCATGACGATTACAATATATGTTTATATTTATTTTAATACTGTATACTTGTACCG
Source organism: Pseudophryne corroboree (assembly GCF_028390025.1). Taxonomy (NCBI): domain Eukaryota; kingdom Metazoa; phylum Chordata; class Amphibia; order Anura; family Myobatrachidae; genus Pseudophryne; species Pseudophryne corroboree. The sequence continues at coordinate 90,079,235 of NC_086448.1, forward strand.
TAAGTTTTCAACCGTTTTTCGCTCTTGTTGACCAGTAATATTTATACAGTAATTAGGAGTCTATTTGTAGCGTTTTCACAGGATTTAAAGCTTCCTTTTATCAAAGCACCCCCTGTGCTGGGGAGTACTATCACTGACTATTCCAGGTGATGGCCTTCACCAGAGGATACTTGCCTACACTGCCGTGGGAGACACCCGAGCTTCTGGGTAGTAAAACCACACTCCTGGAAGAGTGGAGTGGGCACCCCTCCCGCATCCCACTCACTACCTAGATAAGTGGGCAGAATAATACATGAATCTGGTGTGTGTGTGGGGCCTAAGGACGTGTTTCTATGGCAGTCATGTCATTTGGCCCCACCCCCTGTGCAAACATGCACCAATAGCTGCATTTTCCCAGTGAGAGGCCGGTGCCCCATGACATAATTAGCTCAGCCACTTCCCCATCGTCGCCCACCTTCTTCTTCTGTCTAGGTATCTCCTGGAAAGGAAATCGCCAGTGTAGGTAAGTATGCATCAGAGGTATCCTGTCATGCTTCCTTATGCTTTGCATGAGGAAGCCAATTTATCATACGCAGCAGGGGTGCAAATACCACTGCTGCTGTTTGATTGGTAATACCATCTCATGATGGGGTGTTAGCCAGGGGTGATAACAGATATTGATATACATACTTTATTATTAAAAATAGACTTATTTTCCTTATGGCATGTGCTCATTGGCACCTAACAGGCCTGGCAATCAGGAAGACCGCTCTTACCGCTGCTGTCTGCGTATCTCTTAGCTGCTGCTGTGACATTTTTTGCAAAATAGAGCCAATTAAAGATTTTTGCAGTCATCTCAGACCGCTTTGATATCTGGCTGTACTAACTTCAGCACACTTGGCTGGTCACTTTTGTTGACAACCATCCATAATTTGTGCAACAGTGACGGTTGTTAGCTGAGCTCCCACCTATTTATTCCTATTAATTATATCAAGTTATTAGATTTAGTCTGTATTTCCCAAATGTTATTTCTTTCCAGCAACGGATCCATTGAAGGTCCTGCCCAATTTTGGACAGGCCTCTGTACACTGATTTGCATCATCATTAACCCACATTAAAAATAAATTAAAAAAATAGAAGCGGAATCCAGAAGGGTCGCCTGCTCTCCGAAATTAATGAATCTACCAAACATTCCGGGAGAACAGGCGCATGTTATTGTTCTCTAAAAACTCATATTTCCTATAAGTACCCCCAACCCTCCTGTGCCCACTGCTCTGCTTCTCCTCACGCCATCTTTGAGTCCGTCTGCCTCCCTTTAGAATGTAAGCTGCTGCCCCGCGGGCCATCTTTTCCCTATGTAATTATGTAATTTATGCGTTGTAATCATGGTTATGCAGTGATCAAATGACTGCATAGTTATGTCGACACCATAATGTTGAATTGTAACATGTCGACATGTTACATGTCTGCGGCTGGATGTAATGGAGTCCGAGATCGGCGGAGGTGCGGGATACTGGCCAATCTCAGACATTTCTTTATAAAGGGGCAATCATCTTACAAGGTGAAACCATGCTTTATAAGTGATTGCCCCAGTAAAAAAAAAACGTCCGAGCCCCTCCGCCGATCTCGGACGCCATTACATCTCCCCAGTGACATGTCTGCATTTCAACATGTTAACGTTATGGAAAGTTCCAAGTCAACAATCGCACATGTTGACATGGATTACCTGTGACGTTGTGGAGTCGACATTATAAATGTGTATGTTTAGAAATGTCGACATATCATACCGAACCCCCAGTTATGTATCTGTTACTTTGTGTACCTGTATATTATAGATAATATGTATGTGTGAGCAGTATAAGACCTTATAAGAATACATTCAGCATATATATTTTATTTATGTATGTACATGAAATCGAGTATTCTTTAATTGTGGTGGACTTTTATGTTGTAGAAAGCAGGTCAGGAATCTTTCTGCATTGTTTCCATGACGATTACAATATATGTTTATATTTATTTTAATACTGTATACTTGTACCGTAAGTTTTCAACCGTTTTTCGCTCTTGTTGACCAGTAATATTTATACAGTAATTAGGAGTCTATTTGTAGCGTTTTCACAGGATTTAAAGCTTCCTTTTATCAAAGCACCCCCTGTGCTGGGGAGTACTATCACTGACTATTCCAGGTAATGGCCTTCACCAGAGGATAGTTGCCTACACTGCCGCGGGAGACACCCGAGCTTCTGGGTAGTAAAACCACACTCCTGGAAGAGTGGAGTGGGCACCCCTCCCGCATCCCACTCACTACCTAGATAAGTGGGCAGAATAATACATGAATCTGGTGTGTGGGTGGGGCCTAAGGACGTGTTTCTATGGCAGTCATGTCATTTGGCCCCACCCCCTGTGCAAACATGCACCAATAGCTGCATTTTCCCAGTGAGAGGCCGGTGCCCCATGACATAATTAGCTCAGCCACTTCCCCATCGTCGCCCACCTTCTTCTTCTGTCTAGGTATCTCCTGGAAAGGAAATCGCCAGTGTAGGTAAGTATGCATCAGAGGTATCCTGTCATGCTTCCTTATGCTTTGCATGAGGAAGCCAATTTATCATACGCAGCAGGGGTGCAAATACCACTGCTGCTGTTTGATTGGTAATACCATCTCATGATGGGGTGTTAGCCAGGGGTGATAACAGATAAATACATACTTTATTATTAAAAATAAACTTATTTCTCTAACGTCCTAGTGGATGCTGGGGACTCCGTAAGGACCATGGGGAATAGCGGCTCCGCAGGAGACTGGTCACAGCTAAGAAAGAATTAGGACTACTTGGTGTACACTGGCTCCTCCCACTATGACCCTCCTCCAGACTTCAGTTAGAATCCTGTGCCCGGCCGAGCTGGATGCACACTAGGGGCTCTCCTGAGCTCCTAGAAAGAAAGTATATGTTAGGTTTTTTATTTTACAGTGAGACCTGCTGGCAACAGACTCACTGCAGCGAGGGACTAAGGGGAGAAGAAGCGAACCTACCTAACTGGTGGTAGCTTGGGCTTCTTAGGCTACTGGACACCATTAGCTCCAGAGGGATCGACCGCATGGAACCGGCCATTGGTGTTCGGTCCCGGAGCCGCGCCGCCGGCCCCCTTACAGAGCCAGAAGCAAGAAGAATCCTGAAAATCGGCGGCAGAAGACATCAGTCTTCACCAAGGTAGCGCACAGCACTGCAGCTGTGCGCCATTGCTCCTCATACACACTTCACACTCCGGTCACTGAGGGTGCAGGGCGCTGGGGGGGGGGGCGCCCTGAGAAGCAATAAATACACCTTGGCTGGCAAATATATCACAATATATAGCCCCAGAGGCTATATATGTGATAAATACCCCTGCCAGAATCCATAAAAAAGCGGGAGAAAAGTCTGCGAAAAAGGGGCGGAGCTATCTCCCTCTGCACACTGGCGCCATTTTTCCCTCACAGTTCCGCTGGAAGGAAGCTCCCTGACTCTCCGCTGCAATCTACACTACAGAAAAGGGTAAAAAAAGAGAGGGGGGGCACTAAATTTAGGCGCAAAATACATATATAGCAGCTATAGGGGATATAATTTAGTTAATCCCTGTATTATATAGCGCTCTGGTGTGTGCTGGCATACTCTCTCTCTGTCTCCCCAAAGGGCTTTGTGGGGTCCTGTCTTCTGTCAGAGCATTCCCTGTGTGTGTGCGGTGTGTCGGTACAGCTGTGTCGACATGTTTGATGAGACTTATGTGGAGGAGGAGCAGGTGCCTATAAATGTGTTGTCACCCCCTGCGGGGCAGACACCGGAGTGGATGGACTTGTGGAAGGAATTACGCGAAAGTGTCGACTCCTTACATAAAAAATTTGACGACATGCCAAATGTGGGGCAGCCGGCTTCTCAGCCCGTGCCTGCCCAGACGTCTCAAAAGTCATCAGGGGCTCTAAAACGCCCGCTACCTCAGGTGACAGACACAGATGTCGACACGGATACTGATACCAGTGTCGACGACGAAGAGACTAATGTAATGTCCAATAGGGCCACTCGTTATATGATTGAGGCAATGAAAAATGTTTTACACATTTCTGAGGTGACCCCAGGTACCACAAAAAAGGGTATTATGTTTGGGGAGAAAAAACTACCAGTAGTTTTTCCCCCTTCTGAAGAATTAAATGACGTGTGTGAACTAGCGTGGGCTTCCCCTGATAAAAAATGTGTAATTTCAAAAAAATTACTAATGGCGTACCCTTTCCCGCCAGAGGATAGGTCACGTTGGGAAACACCCCCTAAAGTGGATAAAGCACTTACGCGCTTATCAAAAAAGGTGGCACTGCCGTCCCAAGATACGGCCGCCCTAAAGGAACCTGCTGACAGAAAGCAGGAGGCTCTCCAAAAAGCTATATATATACACACACTGGTATTATACTGAGACCAGCTATTGCCTCAGCCTGGATGTGCAGTGCGGCAGCTGCATGGTCAGACTCCCTGTCAGAGAACATTGACACCCTAGACAGGGACACTATATTGCTAAACGTAGAGCATATTAAAGATGCTGTCTTTTACATAAGAGATGCACAGAGGGATATTTGCCGGCTGGCATCAAAAATAAGTGCACTGTCCATTTGTGCCAGGAGAGGGTTATGGACCCGGCAGTGGACAGGGGATGCAGATTCCAAAAGGCACATGGAAGTTTTGCCTTATAAGGGTGAGGAGTTGTTCGGGGATGGTCTTTCAGACTTAGTTTCCACAGCATCAGCTGGGAAGTCTGCATTTTTGCCACATGTCCCCTCACAACCAAAGAGAGCACCGTATTATCAGGTGCAGTCCTTTCGCCCCCAAAAGAGCAGATGGCGTAGAGGCGCATCCTTTCTGCCCAGAGGCAGAGGTAGGGGAAAAAAAGCTGCAGCATACAGCCACTTCCCAGGAACAAAAGTCCTCCCCCGCTTCTTCTGCTAAGTCCGCCGCATGACGCTGGGGCTCAGCAGGCGGAGCCAGGTACGGTGGGGGGCCGTCTCAAAAACTTCAGCAATCAGTGGGCTCGCTCACAGGTAGATCCCTGGATCCTTCAAGTGGTATCTCAGGGGTACAGGCTGGAATTCGAGACATCCCCCCCCCCCCCCCCGCCGTTTCCTCAAATCTGCCTTACCAACGACTCCTTCAGAAAGGGAGGCTGTGTTAGAGGCAATTCACAAGCTGTATTCCCAGCAGGTGATAATCAAGGTGCCCCTACTTCAACAAGGACGGGGTCACTATTCCACAATGTTTGTGGTACCGAAACCGGACGGTTCGGTGAGACCCATTTTAAATTTGAAATCCTTGAACACATATTTGAAAAAATTCAAGTTCAAGATGGAATCGCTCAGGGCGGTTATTGCAAGCCTGGAAGAGGGAGATTACATGGTATCTCTGGACATCAAGGATGCTTACCTGCATGTCCCCATTTACCATCCTCACCAGGAGTACCTCAGATTTGTGGTACAGGATTGTCATTACCAATTCCAGACGTTGCCGTTCGGCCTGTCCAAGGCACCGAGGGTATTTACCAAGGTAATGGCCGAAATAATGATTCTGGACACGGTCCAGAAAAAAGTGTTTCTCCCAGAGGAGGAAGCCGAGGAGCTGTCGTCTCTAGTGAGTGGCCTCCTGAAACCAAAACAGGTGTCGGTGCATCATTGCACGCGAGTCCTGGGAAAGATGGTAGCTTCCTACGAAGCGATTCCATTCGGCAGGTTCCATGCCAGAACTTTTCAGTGGGACCTGTTGGACCAATGGTCCGGATCGCATCTTCAAATGCATCGGTTGATAACCCTGTCTCCGAGGACCAGGGTGTCTCTGCTGTGGTGGCTGCAGAGTGCTCATCTCAGAGAGGGCCGCAGATTCGGCATACAGGACTGGGTCCTGGTGACCACGGATGCCAGCCTTCAGGCTGGGGGGCAGTCACTCAGGGAAGAAACTTCCAAGGACTTTGGTCGAGTCAGGAGACTTCCCTACACATAAATGTTCTGGAACTGAGGGCCATTTACAATGCCCTAAGTCAAGCAAAGCCCCTGCTTCAAAACCGTCCGGTTCTGATCCAGTCAGACAACATCACGGCGGTCGCCCATGTAAATCGACAGGGCGGCACAAGAAGCAGAGCGGCGATGGCAGAAGCCACAAGGATTCTCCGTTGGGCGGAAAATCACGTGTTAGCACTGTCAGCAGTGTTCATTCCGGGAGTAGACAACTGGGAAGCAGACTTCCTCAGCAGGCACGACCTCCACCCGGGAGAGTGGGGACTTCATCCAGAAGTCTTCCAACTGATTGTAAACCGTTGGGAAAGGCCACAGGTGGACATGATGGCGTCCCGCTTAAACAAAAAGCTGGAAAAATATTGCGCCAGGTTAAGAGACCCTCAGGCGATAGCTGTGGACGCTCTAGTGACACCGTGGGTGTACCGGTCGGTTTATGTGTTCCCTCCTCTTCCTCTCATACCCACGGTACTGAGGATAATAAGGAGAAGAGGCGTAAGAACTATACTCATTGTTCCGGATTGGCCAAGAAGAGCTTGGTACCCGGAACTTCAAGAAATGATCTCAGAGGACCCATGGCCTCTGCCGCTCAGACAGGACCTGCTGCTGCAGGGGCCCTGTCTGTTCCAAGTCTTACCGCGGCTGCGTTTGACGGCATGGCGGTTGAACGCCGGATCCTAAAAGAAAAGGGTATTCCGGAGGAAGTCATTCCTACGCTTATTAAAGCTAGGAAAGATGTAACCGTACAACATTATCACCGCATATGGCGAAAATATGTTGCGTGGTGTGAGGCCAGGAAGGCCCCAACGGAGGAATTCCAGTTAGGTCCATTTCTGCACTTCCTACAGTCGGGGGTGACTATGGGCCTTAAATTGGGTTCCATTAAGGTCCAGATTTCGGCTCTGTCGATTTTCTTCCAAAAAGAACTGGCTTCACTGCCTGAAGTTCAGACATTTGTCAAGGAGTGCTGCATATTCAGCCTCCTTTTGTGCCCCCAGTGGCACCGTGGGACCTCAACGTGGTGTTGGGTTTCCTAAAGTCACATTGGTTTGAGCCACTCAAAACCGTGGATTTAAAATATCTCACGTGGAAAGTGGTCATGCTTTTGGCCTTGGCTTCGGCAAGGCGGGTGTCAGAATTGGCGGCTTTGTCATGTAAAAGGCCCTATTTGATTTTCCATATGGATAGGGCAGAATTGAGGACTCGTCCCCAATTTCTTCCTTAGGTGGTATCAGCTTTTCACTTGAACCAACCTATCGTGGTGCCTGCGGCTACTAGGGACTTGGAGGACTCCAAGTTACTGGACGTAGTCAGGGCCTTGAAAATTTATGTTTCCAGGACGGCTGGAGTCAGGAAGACTGACTCGCTATTTATCCTGTATGCACCAAACAAGATGGGTGCTCCTGCTTCAAAGCAGACTATTGCTCGCTGGATTTGTAGCACAATTCAGCTTGCGCATTCTGTGGCTGGCCTGCCACAGCCTAAATCTGTAAAAGCCCATTCCACGAGGAAAGTGGGCTCTTCTTGGGCGGCTGCCCGAGGGGTCTCGGCTTTACAACTTTGCCGAGCTGCTACTTGGTCAGGGGCAAACACGTTTGCAAAATTCTACAAATTTGATACCCTGGCTGAGGAGGACCTTGAGTTCTCTCATTCGGTGCTGCAGAGTCATCCGCACTCTCCCGCCCGTTTGGGAGCTTTGGTATAATCCCCATGGTCCTTACGGAGTCCCCAGCATCCACTAGGACGTTAGAGAAAATAAGATTTTACTCACCGGTAAATCTATTTCTCGTAGTCCGTAGTGGATGCTGGGCGCCCGTCCCAAGTGCGGACTGTCTGCAATACTTGTATATAGTTATTGTTAACTAAAAGGGTTATTGTTGAGCCATCTGTTGAGAGGCTCTGTTGTGTTCATACTGTTAACTGGGTATAATATCACGAGTTATACGGTGTGATTGGTGTGGCTGGTATGAGTCTTACCCGGGATTCAAAATCCTTTCCTTGTTGTGTCAGCTCTTCCGGGCACAGTATCCTTACTGAAGTCTGGAGGAAGGTCATAGTGGGAGGAGCCAGTGCACACCAGGTAGTCCTAATTCTTTCTTAGCTGTGCCCAGTCTCCTGCGGAGCCGCTATTCCCCATGGTCCTTACGGAGTCCCCAGCATCCACTACGGACTACGAGAAATAGATTTACCAGTGAGTAAAATCTTATTTTTCCTTATGGCATGTGCTCATTGGCACCTAACAGGCCTGGCAATCAGGAAGACCGCTCTTACCGCTGCTGTCTGCGTATCTCTTAGCTGCTGCTGTGACATTTTTTGCAAAATAGAGCCAATTAAAGATTTTTGCAGTCATCTCAGACCGCTTTGATATCTGGCTGTACTAACTTCAGCACACTTGGCTGGTCACTTTTGTTGACAACCATCCATAATTTGTGCAACAGTGACGGTTGTTAGCTGAGCTCCCACCTATTTCTTCCTATTAATTATATCAAGTTATTATTATATTTAGTCTGTATTTCCCAAATGTTATTTCTTTCCAGCAACGGATCCATTGAAGGTCCTGCCCAATTTTGGACAGGCCTCTGTACACTGATTTGCATCATCATTAACCCACTTTAAAAATAAATTAAAAAAATAGAAGCGGAATCCAGAAGGGTCGCCTGCTCTCCGAAATTAATGAATCTACCAAACATTCCGGGAGAACAGGCGCATGTTATTGTTCTCTAAAAACTCATATTTCCTATAAGTACCCCCAAGCCTCCTGTGCCCACTGCTCTGCTTCTCCTCACGCCATCTTTGAGTCCGTCTGCCTCCCTTTAGAATGTAAGCTGCTGCCCCGCGGGCCATCTTTTCCCTATGTAATTATGTAATTTATGCGTTGTAATCATGGTTATGCAGTGATCAAATGACTGCATAGTTATGTCGACACCATAATGTTGAATTGTAACATGTCGACATGTTACATGTCTGCGGCTGGATGTAATGGAGTCCGAGATCGGCGGAGGTGCGGGATACTGGCCAATCTCAGACATTTCTTTATAAAGGGGCAATCATCTTACAAGGTGAAACCATGCTTTATAAGTGATTGCCCCAGTAAAAAAAAAACGTCCGAGCCCCTCCGCCGATCTCGGACGCCATTACATCTCCCCAGTGACATGTCTGCATTTCAACATGTTAACGTTATGGAAAGTTCCAAGTCAACAATCGCACATGTTGACATGGATTACCTGTGACGTTGTGGAGTCGACATTATAAATGTGTACGTTTATAAATGTCGACATATCATACTGAACCGCCAGTTATGTATCTGTTACTTTGTGTACCTGTATATTATAGATAATATGTATGTGTGAGCAGTATAAGACCTTATAAGAATACATTCAGCATATATATTTTATTTATGTATGTACATGAAATCGAGTGTTCTTTAATTGTGGTGGACTTTTATGTTGTAGAAAGCAGGTCAGGAATCTTTCTGCATTGTTTCCATGACGATCACAATATATGTTTATATTTATTTTAATACTGTATACTTGTACCGTAAGTTTTCAACCGTTTTTCGCTCTTGTTGACCAGTAATATTTATACAGTAATTAGGAGTCTATTTGTAGCGTTTTCACAGGATTTAAAGCTTCCTTTTATCAAAGCACCCCCTGTGCTGGGGAGTACTATCACTGACTATTCCAGGTAATGGCCTTCACCAGAGGATAGTTGCCTACACTGCCGTGGGAGATACCCGAGCTTCTGGGTAGTAAAACCACACTCCTGGAAGAGTGGAGTGGGCACCCCTCCCGCATCCCACTCACTACCTAGATAAGTGGGCAGAATAATACATGAATCTGGTGTGTGTGTGGGGCCTAAGGACGTGTTTCTATGGCAGTCATGTCATTTGGCCCCACCCCCTGTGCAAACATGCACCAATAGCTGCATTTTCCCAGTGAGAGGCCGGTGCCCCATGACATAATTAGCTCAGCCACTTCCCCATCGTCGCCCACCTTCTTCTTCTGTCTAGGTATCTCCTGGAAAGGAAATCGCCAGTGTAGGTAAGTATGCATCAGAGGTATCCTGTCATGCTTCCTTATGCTTTGCATGAGGAAGCCAATTTATCATACGCAGCAGGGGTGCAAATACCACTGCTGCTGTTTGATTGGTAATACCATCTCATGATGGGGTGTTAGCCAGGGGTGATAACAGATAAATACATACTTTATTATTAAAAATAAACTTATTTCTCTAACGTCCTAGTGGATGCTGGGGACTCCGTAAGGACCATGGGGAATAGCGGCTCCGCAGGAGACTGGTCACAGCTAAGAAAGAATTAGGACTACCTGGTGTACACTGGCTCCTCCCACTATGACCCTCCTCCAGACTTCAGTTAGAATCCTGTGCCCGGCCGAGCTGGATGCACACTAGGGGCTCTCCTGAGCTCCTAGAAAGAAAGTATATGTTAGGTTTTTTATTTTACAGTGAGATCTGCTGGCAACAGACTCACTGCAGCGAGGGACTAAGGGGAGAAGAAGCGAACCTACCTAACTGGTGGTAGCTTGGGCTTCTTAGGCTACTGGACACCATTAGCTCCAGAGGGATCGACCGCATGGAACCGGCCATTGGTGTTCGGTCCCGGAGCCGCGCCGCCGGCCCCCTTACAGAGCCAGAAGCAAGAAGAATCCGGAAAATCGGCAGCAGAAGACATCAGTCATCACCAAGGTAGCGCACAGCACTGCAGCTGTGCGCCATTGCTCCTCATACACACTTCACACTCCGGTCACTGAGGGTGCAGGGCGCTGGGGGGGGCGCCCTGAGAAGCAATAAATACACCTTGGCTGGCAAATATATCACAATATATAGCCCCAGAGGCTATATATGTGATAATTACCCCTGCCAGAATCCATAAAAAAGCGGGAGAAAAGTCCGCGAAAAAGGGGCGGAGCTATCTCCCTCTGCACACTGGCGCCATTTTTCCCTCACAGTTCCGCTGGAAGGAAGCTCCCTGACTCTCCCCTGCAGTCTACACTACAGAAAAGGGTAAAAAAGAGAGGGGGGGCACTAAATTTAGGCGCAAAATACATATATAGCAGCTATAGGGGATATAATTTAGTTAATCCCTGTATTATATAGCGCTCTGGTGTGTGCTGGCATACTCTCTCTCTGTCTCCCCAAAGGGCTTTGTGGGGTCCTGTCTTCTGTCAGAGCATTCCCTGTGTGTGTGCGGTGTGTCGGTACGGCTGTGTCGACATGTTTGATGAGACTTATGTGGAGGAGGAGCAGGTGCCTATAAATGTGTTGTCACCCCCTGCGGGGCAGACACCGGAGTGGATGGACTTGTGGAAGGAATTACGCGAAAGTGTCGACTCCTTACATAAAAAATTTGACGACATGCCAAATGTGGGGCAGCCGGCTTCTCAGCCCGTGCCTGCCCAGACGTCTCAAAAGTCATCAGGGGCTCTAAAACGCCTGCTACCTCAGGTGACAGACACAGATGTCGACACGGATACTGATACCAGTGTCGACGACGAAGAGACTAATGTAATGTCCAATAGGGCCACTCCTTATATGATTGAGGCAATGAAAAATGTTTTACACATTTCTGAGGTGACCCCAGGTACCACAAAAAAGGGTATTATGTTTGGGGAGAAAAAACTACCAGTAGTTTTTCCCCCTTCTGAAGAATTAAATGACGTGTGTGAACTAGCGTGGGCTTCCCCTGATAAAAAATTTGTAATTTCAAAAAAATTACTAATGGCGTACCCTTTCCCGCCAGAGGATAGGTCACGTTGGGAAACACCCCCTAAAGTGGATAAAGCACTTACGCGCTTATCAAAAAAGGTGGCACTGCCGTCCCAAGATACGGCCGCCCTAAAGGAACCTGCTGACAGAAAGCAGGAGGCTCTCCAAAAAGCTATATATATATATATATACACACACTGGTATTATACTGAGACCAGCTATTGCCTCAGCCTGGATGTGCAGTGCGGCAGCTGCATGGTCAGACTCCCTGTCAGAGAACATTGACACCCTAGACAGGGACACTATATTGCTAAACGTAGAGCATATTAAAGACGCTGTCTTTTACATAAGAGATGCACAGAGGGATATTTGCCGGCTGGCATCAAAAATAAGTGCACTGTCCATTTGTGCCAGGAGAGCAGGGCTGTTTCTAGCCAATTTGGCTCCCAGTGCGAGATTTAAAAATGCGCCCCCCCATGACATAAAAAAATGTGCCCCCCCACACACACACCTAGATAAAAAAAAACTTGCGCGCGCACCCGGCAAGGGGGCGTGTCCTCATATAAATGGGTGTGGCCTCATTTAAATGGGCATGGCCACGTCTGAAAAGACTACCTCACAATCCAGTTTTTGACCCTGCTCCAACAGATCACGACCACCACAGGAAAAAAAAAATTCTACCATATTAAGCCCCACAGTAATTCCCCCTGCACCATATTATGCCACACACCGCAATGCCCTTGATACATTAAATCCCCACACTACGGCAGGCAAGAGTCCCTATTTCACACATTACGGCAGGTGTCCCCATTTTACACATTGAGAGAGAGAGAGAATACTTACAGAGGCGATTACCGCTCTTCGGCCCACCTCACCAGTCGCTCCTTTCGCCAGCCTTTCCCTCTTCCTAACTTGGATCCCCCTCTGTACTCCGCTCGGGATGGGGGGGAGTTTCGCGGAGTGACGAGGTTGCATCGTGACGTAACGACGCAACCGCGTCATTCCGTGAAACTCCGCCCTCTGAGCGGGTTACTCGGGGAGAAATAGGAGGGGGAAGCAGGGAGCCAGAGTTAGTGCCGCGGCAGGCGCCCAGTGCGGTTGCACTGCTCACCTGCCCCAAGAAACGGCCCTGCAGGAGAGGGTTATGGACCCGGCAGTGGACAGGGGATGCAGATTCCAAAAGGCACATGGAAGTTTTGCCTTATAAGGGTGAGGAGTTGTTCGGGGATGGTCTTTCAGACTTAGTTTTCACAGCATCAGCTGGGAAGTCGGCATTTTTGCCACATGTCCCCTCACAACCAAAGAGAGCACCGTATTATCAGGTGCAGTCCTTTCGCCCCCAAAAGAGCAGACGGGGTAGAGGCGCATCCTTTCTGCCCAGAGGCAGAGGTAGGGGAAAAAAAGCTGCAGCATACAGCCACTTCCCAGGAACAAAAGTCCTCCCCCGCTTCTTCTGCTAAGTCCGCCGCATGACGCTGGGGCTCAGCAGGCGGAGCCAGGTACGGTGGGGGGCCGTCTCAAAAACTTCAGCAATCAGTGGGCTCGCTCACAGGTAGATCCCTGGATCCTTCAAGTGGTATCTCAGGGGTACAGGCTGGAATTCGAGACATCCCCCCCCGCCGTTTCCTCAAATCTGCCTTACCAACGACTCCTTCAGAAAGGGAGGCTGTGTTAGAGGCAATTCACAAGCTGTATTCCCAGCAGGTGATAATCAAGGTGCCCCTACTTCAACAAGGACGGTGTCACTATTCCACAATGTTTGTGGTACCGAAACCGGACGGTTCGGTGAGACCCATTTTAAATTTGAAATCCTTGAACACATATTTGAAAAAATTCAAGTTCAAGATGGAATCGCTCAGGGCGGTTATTGCAAGCCTGGAAGAGGAGATTACATGGTATCTCTGGACATCAAGGATGCAGACCTGCATGTCCCCATTTACCATCCTCACCAGGAGTACCTCAGATTTGTGGTACAGGATTGTCATTACCAATTCCAGACGTTGCCGTTCGGCCTGTCCAAGGCACCGAGGGTATTTACCAAGGTAATGGCCGAAATGATGATTCTGGACACGGTCCAGAAAAAAGTGTTTCTCCCAGAGGAGGAAGCCGAGGAGCTGTCGTCTCTAGTGAGTGGCCTCCTGAAACCAAAACAGGTGTCGGTGCATCATTGCACGCGAGTCCTGGGAAAGATGGTAGCTTCCTACGAAGCGATTCCATTCGGCAGGTTCCATGCCAGAACTTTTCAGTGGGACCTGTTGGACCAATGGTCCGGATCGCATCTTCAAATGCATCGGTTGATAACCCTGTCTCCGAGGACCAGGGTGTCTCTGCTGTGGTGGCTGCAGAGTGCTCATCTCAGAGAGGGCCGCAGATTCGGCATACAGGACTGGGTCCTGGTGACCACGGATGCCAGCCTTCGGGGCTGGGGGGCAGTCACTCAGGGAAGAAACTTCCAAGGACTTTGGTCGAGTCAGGAGACTTCCCTACACATAAATGTTCTGGAACTGAGGGCCATTTACAATGCCCTAAGTCAAGCAAAGCCCCTGCTTCAAAACCGGCCGGTTCTGATCCAGTCAGACAACATCACGGCGGTCGCCCATGTAAATCGACAGGGCGGCACAAGAAGCAGGGCGGCGATGGCAGAAGCCACAAGGATTCTCCGTTGGGCGGAAAATCACGTGTTAGCACTGTCAGCAGTGTTCATTCCGGGAGTAGACAACTGGGAAGCAGACTTCCTCAGCAGGCACGACCTCCACCCGGGAGAGTGGGGACTTCATCCAGAAGTCTTCCAACTGATTGTAAACCGTTGGGAAAGGCCACAGGTGGACATGATGGCGTCCCGCTTAAACAAAAAGCTGGAAAAATATTGCGCCAGGTCAAGAGACCCTCAGGCGATAGCTGTGGATGCTCTAGTGACACCGTGGGTGTACCGGTCGGTTTATGTGTTCCCTCCTCTTCCTCTCATACCCACGGTACTGAGGATAATAAGGAGAAGAGGCGTAAGAACTATACTCATTGTTCCGGATTGGCCAAGAAGAGCTTGGTACCCGGAACTTCAAGAAATGATCTCAGAGGACCCATGGCCTCTGCCGCTCAGACAGGACCTGCTGCTGCAGGGGCCCTGTCTGTTCCAAGTCTTACCGCGGCTGCGTTTGACGGCATGGCGGTTGAACGCCGGATCCTAAAAGAAAAGGGTATTCCGGAGGAAGTCATTCCTACGCTTATTAAAGCTAGGAAAGATGTAACCGTACAACATTATCACCGCATATGGCGAAAATATGTTGCGTGGTGTGAGGCCAGGAAGGCCCCAACGGAGGAATTCCAGTTAGGTCCATTTCTGCACTTCCTACAGTCGGGGGTGACTATGGGCCTAAAATTGGGTTCCATTAAGGTCCAGATTTCGGCTCTGTCGATTTTCTTCCAAACAGAACTGGCTTCACTGCCTGAAGTTCAGACATTTGTCAAGGAGTGCTGCATATTCAGCCTCCTTTTGTGCCCCCAGTGGCACCGTGGGACCTCAACGTGGTGTTGGGTTTCCTAAAGTCACATTGGTTTGAGACACTCAAAACCGTGGATTTAAAATATCTCACGTGGAATGTGGTCATGCTTTTGGCCTTGGCTTCGGCAAGGCGGGTGTCAGAATTGGCGGCTTTGTCATGTAAAAGCCCCTATTTGATTTTCCATATGGATAGGGCAGAATTGAGGACTCGTCCCCAATTTCTTCCTTAGGTGGTATCAGCTTTTCACTTGAACCAACCTATCGTGGTGCCTGCGGCTACTAGGGACTTGGAGGACTCCAAGTTACTGGACGTAGTCAGGGCCTTGAAAATTTATGTTTCCAGGACGGCTGGAGTCAGGAAGACTGACTCGCTATTTATCCTGTATGCACCAAACAAGATGGGTGCTCCTGCTTCAAAGCAGACTATTGCTCGCTGGATTTGTAGCACAATTCAGCTTGCGCATTCTGTGGCTGGCCTGCCACAGCCTAAATCTGTAAAAGCCCATTCCACGATGAAAGTGGGCTCTTCTTGGGCGGCTGCCCGAGGGGTCTCGGCTTTACAACTTTGCCGAGCTGCTACTTGGTCAGGGGCAAACACGTTTGCAAAATTCTACAAATTTGATACCCTGGCTGAGGAGGACCTTGAGTTCTCTCATTCGGTGCTGCAGAGTCATCCGCACTCTCCCGCCCGTTTGGGAGCTTTGGTATAATCCCCATGGTCCTTACGGAGTCCCCAGCATCCACTAGGACGTTAGAGAAAATAAGATTTTACTCACCGGTAAATCTATTTCTCGTAGTCCGTAGTGGATGCTGGGCGCCCGTCCCAAGTGCGGACTGTCTGCAATACTTGTATATAGTTATTGTTAACTAAAAGGGTTATTGTTGAGCCATCTGTTGAGAGGCTCTGTTGTGTTCATACTGTTAACTGGGTATAATATCACGAGTTATACGGTGTGATTGGTGTGGCTGGTATGAGTCTTACCCGGGATTCAAAATCCTTTCCTTGTTGTGTCAGCTCTTCCGGGCACAGTATCCTTACTGATGTCTGGAGGAGGGTCATAGTGGGAGGAGCCAGTGCACACCAGGTAGTCCTAATTCTTTCTTAGCTGTGCCCAGTCTCCTGCGGAGCCGCTATTCCCCATGGTCCTTACGGAGTCCCCAGCATCCACTACGGACTACGAGAAATAGATTTACCAGTGAGTAAAATCTTATTTTTCCTTATGGCATGTGCTCATTGGCACCTAACAGGCCTGGCAATCAGGAAGAGCGCTCTTACCGCTGCTGTCTGCGTATCTCTTAGCTGCTGCTGTGACATTTTTTGCAAAATAGAGCCAATTAAAGATTTTTGCAGTCATCTCAGACCGCTTTGATATCTGGCTGTACTAACTTCAGCACACTTGGCTGGTCACTTTTGTTGACAACCATCCATAATTTGTGCAACAGTGATGGTGTTAGCTGAGCTCCCACCTATTTATTCCTATTAATTATATCAAGTTATTATTATATTTAGTCTGTATTTCCCAAATGTTATTTCTTTCCAGCAACGGATCCATTGAAGGTCCTGCCCAATTTTGGACAGGCCTCTGTACACTGATTTGCATCATCATTAGCCCACTTTAAAAATAAATAAAAAAAATAGAAGCGGAATCCAGAAGGGTCACCTGCTCTCCGAAATTAATGAATCTACCAAACATTCCGGGAGAACAGGCGCATGTATGAACGAATCAGATGTTCCGTTTCATTTTATAAGCACATTTAGAAAATGACAGACGACATTTGATGGGCTACAGCACATACAGTATCTGCACAGAGCACGATTTTATTAAATGAGCCCCTTTCCATCTTGACTATGACCCCACGTTCCGACCAACCTTTAAGAAAACAAACTGATAGACAATAATATAAATACGTTGTACATTCTCCTCTGTTCTTAGTACACACTGTTCATCTGTATGCACTTACTATTGGACCAATAAATGCCTGTGAACAAGCCCTAAGAGACAAATTGTACCCTTGAAATACTTGATATTGATTGTATAAATCATTCATTTTGTTTACTGATTGTGCTAGCATGGCAGGAATTCTGGCCGAGGAAATTTTATTTGAAGCGTTGCGGTTTACATTTTAGCTTTTAAGTGACTGAGTAACCATCTGCTAGGTCTTAAAGGTACAAGGTGTAAATTGATTATATCCCTTGCGCTCCAGCAAAAGCCATATACTTGATTTGAAAACTTTTTGATATGGAACTTGCTGAACCCAAGCTTTGAAATGTGCCTTTTTTAATGTACTAAAGTATGTTAATCTACACAGATGCATCGCTGTTGACTTGGCAGAATAAACGTATCTAAAAAGTAGTAAGCCGCTTGTAATTTTGGCACGCTCGGTTAGTCATACATCATGCTTATTCCTAACCTCAATATATGGCATCCACTCCTAAATGTTCCCTCTAGTGTAGCCACCAGGAGATTCCCAGTTTGTACAGTAATCAGATAGGACCAGATGGTGGTGAGTCATGTTATCTTTCCCCCTCAGTGTTTGGCTTCACAACTTAAATTGATTTAAACTTGCATTATGATGCACATTTTCTTTATGCTAGTTTGACTGTTGCAGCAGCATTCTGTGTTCTGTGATCTAACTACAATATACAAGAACAAAACCAATGTATTGAGACACTCTGGCGTCCCGAATCCAGCTTTGTCCCCTGTTAATGACTTTCGACCTGATATATATATATACAAGATATCAGGTGCGGAACTAGCGAGCGGTGGGCCCATGTGCGACAAAATGCTTTGCCCCCCCCCCCCCCCCCCCCCATCCCATCCAAGTCCACCCCCTCACCCCTGGAGAGGATCTGGTGAGGGGGACCTGCTCAGGGCCAGAGAAATGGATACCTAGCAACAGTGCCGTAATTAGACATTTTAGCGCTGTGTGCAAGAAACGCCATCGGAGCCCACACTCCATGTAAAAAAAAGACTGGATGCACACTGAGGAGCTCTACTGAGTTTCTCGGAAAATACTTTGTTAGGTTTTTTATGTTCAGGGAGCACTGCTGGCAACAGTCTCCCTGCATCGTGGGACTTAGGGGAGAGAAGTCAGACCTACTTCTAGGGAGTTTAAAGGCTCTGCTTCTTGGCTACAGGAAACCATTAGCTCCTGAGGGTTTGGAACACTAGGTACGCCTAGGGGTTCACTCCCAGAGCCTGCCGTCACCCCCTTTGCAGAGTCAGAAGACAGGTGAGTAGAAGAAGATAGAAGACTTCAGTGACGGCTTCTGAGGTACCGCACAGCGATCGCGCTGCGCGCCATGCTACCACACACACCGGCACTACAGGGTGCAGGGCGTGGGGGTGGGGCGCCCTGGGCAGCATAAAAATCCTTTTTTCAGGCTGGCAAAGTGAAATTGGAGTGCCTTGGCACAAAATTCTTACCCCCGCCAGCATTATTAGTGTAAAAAAAATAGCGGGCTGAAGCGAGCCATGAAGGGGACAGGGCTTAGCCCTCACAGCTCTCATCGGCGCCATTTTCTCTCCAGAGCTGCAGAGACGCTGGTCCTTCCTCACCACTGCTATAACAAGTAACAGGGTGCAAAACGGGGGGGGGGGGGGGGGGGGGGGGTTTCACAGCAAATTTGGTGCTTAAATATGTTATTGTAAAGCGCTGCAGGGTCTGAGGTATTATATATTAAGGTTTCAGAACCGGGACAGGCGCTAGGTTGTGAGCTGGCAAACTCCCTCTGTGTTTCTCTGACAGGGATTACTGTGGGTCTGTCCCCCTTTTGGCCCAGTGTGTCTGTGGGTGTCGGTACAGGTGTGTCGGCATGTCTGAGGCGGAGTGCTCTTCCCAGGAGGAGACTGTGTTAGGGGCAGAAACGGCTGTGGGAGTGACCCTGTCGGCACCGCCGACTCCTGACTGGGTAAATGTGTTGACTGCTTTGAATGCTAATGTGGCTCTTATTAATAAGAGATTAGATAAACCTGAGTCTCAGAACCAGGTATGGAAAAAATCTGTGGAGGATGTGTTATCACAGGTACAGACCCCCTCGGGGTCACATAAACGTTCGTTTGCTCAGTTAGCAGACACAGATACCGACACGGACACTAACTCCAGTGTCGACTATAGTGATTCCAGATTAGAC
This sequence comes from Pseudophryne corroboree, assembly GCF_028390025.1. Classification (NCBI taxonomy): domain Eukaryota; kingdom Metazoa; phylum Chordata; class Amphibia; order Anura; family Myobatrachidae; genus Pseudophryne; species Pseudophryne corroboree. Next base: position 90,098,585 of record NC_086448.1, read on the forward strand.
CCAAAATTGGCAAAGAGCATTCAGTACATGATTGTGGCGATAAAAGACGTGTTGCATATCTCAGAAGACCCTGCTGTTCCTGATACTAGGGTCTGTATGTTTAAGGGAAAGAAACCTGAGGTAACGTTTACTCCCTCTCATGAACTGAATGCCCTTTTTGAAAAAATGTGGGAAAATCCTGACAAAAAGTTTCTGATTCCCAAAAGGATTCAAATGGCGTATCCGTTCCCCTCTGGGGATAGAGAAAAGTGGGAGTCACCTCCCATTGTGGACAAGGCGCTATCACGGTTGTCTAAAAAGGTGGCTCTATCGTCTCCTGACACGGCAGCCCTTAAGGATCCTGCGGATCGTAGACAGGAAAAGACGCTAAAATCCATTTACGTCACCACAGGTACACTACTCAGACCAGCTATTGCATCTGCGTAGGTGAGTAGTGCTATCGAAAAGTGGGCAGATAACTTGTCATCTGATATAGATACCCTGGATAGGGAGGCCATCCTTTTAACGCTGGGTTATATCAGGGACGCTGCAGCCTACCTAAAGGAAGCGGCGAGAGATATTGGCCTCTTGGGATCAAGGGCCAATGCCATGGCAGTCTCAGCTAGGAGAGCATTGTGGATTCACCAATGGAATGCTGATGCTGACTAAGAAAGCTATGGAGTCTCTACCATTTAAAGGTGATGTATTGTTTGGTGAAGGTCTCGCTGAGTTGGTATCTACGGCTACCACAGGTAAGTCGTCATGTTCCTCCACAACAAAAGAAAGCTCACCACTTGCAGATGCAGTCCTTTTGGCCAAATAAATACAAAAAAGGCAGAGGTTATTCCTTCCTTGCTAATAGAGGAAGAGGAAAAGGTAAAAGAACTCCGGCCGTGGCAGGTTCTCAGGAGCAGAAGTTCTCCCCGGCTTCTGCCAAATCCACTGCATGACGCTGGGGCTCCTCTGCGGAAGTCCGCACTGTTGGGGGCGCGTCTCAAGCTCCCCAGTCAATTCTGGGCTCGTTCGGCCCTAGACCCGTGGATTTTATAAATAGTGTCCCAGGGGTACAAACTGGAGTTTCAAGACGTCCCCCCTCGACGTTTTTTCAAATCAGCCTTACCAGCTTCTCTTCCGAACAGGGAGGTAGTATGCGATGCAATACAAAAGTTGTGTCTGAATCAAGTCATTGTCAGGGTTCCCCCAGCACAACAGGGAGAAGGCTTTTATTCAAGCCTGTTTGTGGTTCCGAAGCCGGACGGCTCGGTCAGACCAATTCTGAACCTAAAGTCCCTCAATCTTTACCTAAGAAAATTCAAATTCAAGATGGAATCTCTCTGAGCAGTGATCTCCAGTCTCGAGGAAGGGAATTTCATGGTGTCAGTCGACATAAAGGATGCCTACTTACACATCCCCATATATCCTCCGCATCAGGCTTACCTGGGGTTTGCTACTCAGGATTGTCATTACCAATTTCTCTAACGTCCTAGTGGATGCTGGGGACTCCGTCAGGACCATGGGGAATAGCGGGCTCCGCAGGAGACAGGGCACATCTAAAAAGCTTTTTAGGTCACATGGTGTGTACTGGCTCCTCCCCCTATGACCCTCCTCCAAGCCTCAGTTAGGTTTTTGTGCCCGTCCGAGAAGGGTGCAAACTGGATGGCTCTCTTAAGGAGCTATTTAGTAAAGTTTTTTTTTAGGTTTCTAATCAGTGATTCCTGCTGGCGACAGGATCACTGCAACGAGGGACTTAGGGGAGAGACTGGCAACTCACCTGCGTGCAGGAGGATTGAAGTCTTAGGCTACTGGACACTGAGCTCCAGAGGGAGTCGGAACACAGGTCAGCCTGGGGTTCGTCCCGGAGCCGCGCCGCCGATCCCCCTTACAGACGCTGAAGAAAGACGGCGGAACGGAGGTCCGGAAACAGGCGGCAGAAGACTTCACAGTCTTCAGAGAGGTAGCGCACAGCACTGCAGCTGTGCGCCATTGTTGTCACACGGCTCACTGACACGGTCACGGAGGGTGCAGGGCGCTGCTGGGGGCGCCCTGGGCAGCAATATAAATACCTATTTGGCAAATAAATACATCACATATAGCCATTAAGGCTATATGTATGTATTTTAACCCAGGCCAGTTATTAAAAACCGGGAGGAAAAGCCCGCCGAAAAGGGGGCGGAGCTTATTCTCCTCAGCACTCAGCGCCATTTTCCTGATCAGCTCCGCTGGTGAGGAAGGCTCCCACTCTCCCCTGCACTGCACTACAGAAACAGGGTTAAAAGAGAAGGGGGGCATAAATTGGCGATATAATGATATATTAAGAGCGCATATATAGAAACAACACCTTCTAGGGTTGTTATATACATTATAGCGCTTTTGGTGTGTGCTGGCAAACTCTCCCTCTGTCTCCCCAAAGGGCTAGTGGGTCCTGTCCTCTATCAGAGCATTCCCTGTGTGTGTGCTGTATGTCGGTACGTGTGTGTCGACATGTATGAGGAAAATGTTGGTGAGGAGGCGGAGCAAATTGCCTGTAATGTTGATGTCACTCTCTAGGGAGTCGACACCGGAATGGATGGTCTACTTATGGAATTACGTGATAATGTCAACACGCTGCAAGACGGTTGACGACATGAGATGGCCGGCGGACAAATTAGTACCGGTCCAGGCGTCTCAGACACCGTCAGGGGCTTGTAAAAACGCCCATTTACCTCAGTCGGTCGACAGACACAGACATGGACACTGACCCCAGTGTCGACGGTGAAGAAACATACGTAATTTTCCTTTAGGGCCACGAGTTACATGTTAAGGGCAATGAAGGAGCTGTTACATATTTCTGATACTACAAGTACTACAAATAAGGGTATTTTGTAGGGTGTGAATAACTACTTGTAGTTTTGCCTGAATCAGATAAATTAAATGAAGTGTGTGATGATACGTGGGGTTCCTCCGATAGAAAGTTATGGGCGGTATACCCTTTCCCGCCAGAAGTAAGGGCGAGTTGGGAAACACACCTTAGGGTGGATAAGGCGCTCACACGCTTATAAAAACATGGCGTTACCGTCTCTAGATACGGCCGCCCTCAAGAAGCCAGCTGATAGGAAGCTGAAAATATCATGACAGTATATACACACATACTGGTGTTATACTACGACCAGCAATCGCCTCAGCCTGGATGTGCAGCGCTGAGGGGGCTTGGTCGGATTTCCTGACTGAAAATTTTGATACCCTTGACAGGGACAAGATTTTATTGACTATAGAGCATTTTAAGGATGCATTTCTATATATGCGTGATGCGCAGAGGGATATTTGCATTCTGGCATCAAGAGTAAATGTGATTTACATATCTGCCAGACGAAGACACGACAGTGGTCAGGTGAGGCAGATTCCAGACGGCATGTGGAAGTATTGCCGTATAAAGGGGCGGTCCATCGGACCTGGTGGCCATGGCAACAGCTGAAAAATCCACTTTTTGTTACCCCGAATCACATATCGGCAAAAAAGGACACAGTCTTTTCAGTCTCAGTCCTTTCGTCCCCATAGGGGCAGGCGGGCAAAGGCCAGTCATATCTGCCCAGGGGTAGAGGAAAGGGAAGAAGACTGCAGCAAGCAGCCCATTCCCAGGAACAGAAGCCCCTCACAGCTTCTGCCAAGTCCGCAGCATAACGCTGGGGCCGTACAAGCGGACTCAGGTGCGGTAGGGGGTCATCTCAAGAGTTTCAGTACGCAGGGGGCTCACTCGCAAGGGAACTCCGGGATCCTACATGTAGTATCCCAGGTGTACATTGGAAATTCGAGACATCTCCCCCTCACACAATTCACAGGCTGTATTCCCAGCAGGTGATAATCAAAGTACCCCTCTTACAACATGGAAGGGGGTAGTATCCCACACTATATTGTGGTACTGAAGCCAACCGGCTCGGTGAGATCTGAAATATTTGAACACTTACATACAAGCGTTCAAATCAAGATGGAGTCACTCAGAGCAGTGATAGCGAACCAGGAAGAAGGGGACGATATGGTGTCACTGGATATCAGGGACGCTTACCTACAGGTCCAAATTTGCCCTTCTCACCAAGGGTACTTCAGGTTCCTGGTACAGAACTGTCACTATCAGTTCAGACGCTGCCGTTTGGGTTGTCCACGGCGCCCCGGGTCTTTACCAAGGTAATGGCCGGAATGATGATTTTTCTTAAAAGGAAACATGGACGCTTTCCTGATAAGGGCAAGGTCCAGAGAACAGTTGGAGGTCGGAGTAGCACTATCTTAAGTAGTTCTACGTCAGCACGAGTGGATTCTAAATATTCCAAAATCGCAGCTTTTTCCGATGACACGTCTACTGTTCATAGGGATGATTCTGGACACAGTCCAGAAAAACGTGTTTCTCCCAGTGGAGAAAGCCAGGGAGTTCTCCGAGCTAATCGGGATCCTCCTAAAACCAGGAAAAGTGTCAGTGCATCATTGCACAAGAGTCCTGGTAAAAATGGTGGCTTATTACGAAGCAATTCCAGTCGGCAGATTTCCCGCAAGAACTCTTCGGTGGGATCTGCTGGACAAATGGTCCGGATCGCATCCTCAGATGCATCAGCGGATAACCCTATATCCAAGGACAAGGGTGTCTCTCCTGTGGTGATTACAGAGTGCTCATCTTCTAGAGGGCCGCAGATTTGGCATTCAGGATTGGATGCCGGTGACCACGGAGGCCAGCCTGAGAGGCTGGAGAACAGTCACACAGGGAAAAAATTTCCAGGGAAGTGTGATTAAGTCTGGAGAATTCTCTCTGCATAAATAAGCTTAGAGCAAATTTATAAGGCTCTAAACTTAGCAAGACCTCTGCTTCAAGGTCAGCTGGTATTGATCCAGTGGGATAACATCACGGCAGTCGCCCACGTAAACAGAAAGGGCGGCACAAGAAGCAGGGGGGCAGTGACAAAACTGCAAGGATTTTTCGCTAGGCGGAAAATCATGTGATAGCACTGTCAGCAGTGTTCTTTCCGGGAGTGGACGACTGGGAAGCAGACTTCCTCAGCAGGCATGACCTCCACCCGGGAGAGTGGAAACTTCATAGGGAAGTTTTTCAGCATGATTGTGGACCGTTGGCAAAGACCAAAGGTGGACATGATAGCGTCCCGCCCGAAAAACGGGACAGGTATTCCGCCAGGTCATGAGACCTTCAGGCGATAGCTGTGGATGTTCTGGTAACACCGTGGGTGTACCAGTCAGTGTATGGGTTCCCTCCTCTGTTTCTCATAACCAAGGTATTGAGAATTATAAGACATAGAGGAGTATGAACTATACTAGTGGCTCCGGATGGGCCAAGAGGGACTTGGTACCCGGAGCTTCAAGAGATGCTCACAGAGGACTAAGGGCCTGGGGAGCTAAGAAGGGACTTGCTTCAGCAAGTACCATGTCTTTTCCAAGAATTACCGCGGCTGCGTTTGACGGCATGGCGGTTGAATACCGGATTCTGAAGGGAAAAAGGCATTCCATAAGAGGTCATACCTACCTTGGTCAAAGCCAGGAAGGAGGTGACCGCACAACGTCATCACCACATGTGGTGAAAATATGTTGCGTGGGTAAGGCCAGGAAGGCTCCACGAAGGAAATTCAACTAGGTCGATTCTGCACTTCCTGAAAACAGGAGTGTTTTGAGTCTCAAATTGGGGTTCATTAAGATTTAAATTTCGGCCCTGTAGATTTTCTTCCAGAAAAAATTGACTTCAGTTCCTGAAGTCCAGATTGTAAAGGGTGTATTCCATATACAGTTCTTTTGTGCCTCTAGGGGCACCGTGAGATCTCAACATAGTGTTGGGATTCCTTAAAATCATATTGGTTTGAACCGCTCAAATCTGTGGATTTGAAATATCTCACATGGAAAGTGACCATGCTGTTGACCAATATCTCACATGGAAAGTGACCATGTTGTTAGTCCTGGCCTCGGCCAGGCGATTGTCAAAAAGAATGGGCGGTTTTGTTTTACAAAAGCCCATATTAGAATTTTCCATTTGAACAGGGCAGAACTGGGACTCGTCTCCAGTTTCTTCCTAAAGGGGTGTCAGCGTTGTCACCTGAAACAACCTATTGTGGTGCCTGCGGCTACTGGGGACTTGGAGGACTCCAAGTTACTAGACGTTGTCAGGGCCCTAAAAAAAAATATATATATATATATATATATATATAGTTAGGACGGCTGGAGTCAGAAAGTCTGACTTGCTGTTTATATTGTATGCACCCAACAAGCTGGGTGCTCCTGCTTCTAAGCAGTCTATTGCACGCTAGATTTGTAGTACAATTCAGCTTGCACATTCTGTGGCAGGCCTGCCACAGCCGAAATATGTAGATGCCCATTCCACAAGGAAGGTGGCCTCATCCTGGGCGGCTGCCCGAGGAGTCTCGGCATTATAACTTTGCCGAGCAGCTACGTGGTCAGGGGAGAACACGTTTGTAAAATTTTACAAATTTGATACTCTGGCTAAAGAGGACCTGGAGTTCTCTCATTCGGTGCTGCAGAGTCATCCGCACTCTCCCGCCCGTTTGGGAGCTTTGGTATAATCCCCATGGTCCTGACGGAGTCCCCAGCATCCACTAGGACGTTAGAGAAAATAAGAATTTACTTACCGATAATTCTATTTCTCGTAGTCCGTAGTGGATGCTGGGCGCCCATCCCAAGTGCGGATTGTCTGCAATGCTTGTACATAGTTATTGTTACAAAAATCGGGTTATTACTATTGTTGTGAGCCATTTTTTCAGAGGCTACTTCGTTTTGTTATCATACTGTTAACTGGGTTCAGATCACAAGTTGTACGGTGTGATTGGTGTGGCTGGTATGAGTCTTACCCGGGATTCAAGATCCTTCCTTATTGTGTACGCTCGTCCGGGCACAGTACCTAACTGAGGCTTGGAGGAGGGTCATAGGGGGAGGAGCCAGTACACACCATGTGACCTAAAAAGCTTTTTAGATGTGCCCTGTCTCCTGCGGAGCCCGCTATTCCCCATGGTCCTGACGGAGTCCCCAGCATCCACTACGGACTACGAGAAATAGAATTATCGGTAAGTAAATTCTTATTTTCAGACTTTGCCGTTTGGTCTGTCCACGGCTCCGAGGATTTTCACCAAGGTAATGGCGGAAATGATGGTTCTCCTTTGCAGGCAAGGAGTCACAATTATCCCTTACCTGGACGATCTCCTGATAAAGGCGAGATCCAAAGACAAGCTGGAGCAGGACATTGCGCTCTCCCTGACAGTTCTGCAACAACATGGTTGGCTTCTAAACCTGCTGTAGTCACAGTTAAATCCGACGAAGCGGCTGTTGTTTTTGGGAATGATTCTGGACACGGAATTACAGAGAGCTTTTCTTCCAGAGAGAAGGCTCTGGAAATTTAGAGTTTGGTCAAACAAATTCTGAAACCAGCGAGAGTATCAATTCATCAATGCACTCAGTTGCTGGGGAAGATGGTGGCGGCCTACAAGGCCATTCAGTTTGGCGGATTCCATGCCAGAGTGTTTCAGTGGGACCTATTGGCCAAGTGGTCCGGATCCCATCTGCACATACACCAGAAAATAATTCTATCCTCCAAGACCAGAATCTCACTCCTGTGGTGGCTGCACAGTTCTCACCTCCTAGAGGGATGCAGGTTCGGGATCCAGGACTGGATCCTAGTAACCACGGATGCGAGTCTCCGAGGCTGGGGAGCAGTCACACAGGGGGAAACCTTCCAGGAAAAATGGTCAAGCCAGGAAGTTTGTCTACACATAAACGTTCTGGAGTTAAGGGCCATTTACAATGGCCTTCTTCAAGCGGAACGTCTTCTTTGCAACCGGCCTGTCCTAATACAATCGGACAATATAACAGCAGTAGCGCACATAAACCACCAGGGCGGAACAAAGAGCAGGGCGGCAATGGCACAGGCCACAAAAGTTCCTCCGCTTCCACTCATTCCAAAGGTGCTAAAGATCATAAGAAGAACAAAGGTGCAGGTGATCCTCATTGCTCCGGACTGGCCAAGGAGGGCTTGGTATCCAGATCTTCAGGAATTACTCATAAGAGATCCCTGACCTCTTCATCTACGAGAGGATCTGTTACAGCAGGGCCGTGCGTGTACCACGACTTAACGCGGCTACGTTTGACGGCTTGGCGGTTGAACGCCGGATCCTAGCCCGAAAGGGTATTCCCAGTGAAGTTATTCCACACTTCTTCAGGCTAGAAAAGGAGTAACGTCTAAACATTATCACCATATTTGGAGAAAATATGTGTCTTGGTGTGAATCCAAGAAGGCTCCTACGGAAGAATTTCAACTAGGGCGTTTTCTCCATTTCCTGCAAGCAGGTGTGGATGCGGGCCTAAAGTTAGGCTCGATTAAAGTACAAATTTCGGCCTTATCGGTTTTCTTTCAAAACAATTGGCTTCCTTTCCAGAAGTTCAGACTTTTGTGAAAGGAGTTTTGCACATCCAACCTCCATTAATGCCCCCAGTGGCACCATGTGATCTTTACGTGGTGTTGCATTTTCTTCAATCACATTGGTTTGAACCTTTACAGAAGGTTGAGTTGAAATTTCTCACTTGGAAAGTGGTCATGCTGTTGGCCTTAGCATCCGCAAGGCGGGTGTCTGAGTTAGCGGCTTTGTCTCACAAGAGTCCTTATTTAATCTTCCATGAAGATAGAGCGGAGTTGAGGACTCGTCAACAATTTCTGCCGAAGGTGGTTTCATCGTTCCACATGAACCAGCCTATTGTGGTACCAGTGGCTACTGAAGCCTTGGCGGAGTCAAAATCTCTCGATGTTGTCAGGGCCTTGAAAATTTATGTCGCCAGAACGGCTCAACTTAGGAAAACGGAAGCTCTGTTTATCCTGTATGCTGCCAACAAGATTGGAATGCCTGCTTCCAAGCAGACTTTTGCACGCTGGATCTGTAATACGATTCAGCATGCTCATTCTACGGCTGGATTGCCGTTACCGAAATCAGTGATGGCCCACTCTATTAGAAAAGTGGGCTCATCCTGGGCGGCTGCCTGCGGAGTCTCGGCATTACAACTCTGCCGAGCAGCTACTTGGTCGGGTTCAAACACTTTTGCTAAATTTTACAAGTTTGATACCCTGGCTGATGAGGACCTCATGTTTGGCCAATCGGTGCTGTAGAGTCATCCTCACTCTCCCGCCCGTTCTATAGCTTTGGTATAAACCCCATGGTTCTTATGGTGTCCCCAGCATACTCTAGGACGTATGAGAAAATAGGATTTTAATACCTACCGGTAAATCCTTTTCTCTTAGTCCGTAGAGGATGCTGGGCGCCCGTCCCAGTGCGGACTCTTATCTGCAGTTGTTAGTTATTAGTTATTAGTTATGTTTACACACGGGTTGTGTTACGTTATGGTCAGCCTGTTGCTGACGTTGTTCATGCCGTTGACTGGAGTTTCTGTTGAATGCCATGTTGTACAGCGTGTTTGAGGTGTGAGCTGGTATGTGTCCCACCTTAGTTAAACAATAAATCCTTTCCTCGAAATGTCCGTCTCCTTGGGCACAGTTCCTATAACTGGAGTCTGGAGGAGGGGCATAGAGGGAGGAGCCAGTTCACACCCATTCAAAGTCTTAAAGTGCGCATGTCTCCTGCGGATCCCGGTTATACCCCATGGTTCTTATGGTGTCCCTAGCATCCTCTACGGACTAAGAGAAAAGGATTTACCGTTAGGTATTAAAATCCTATTTTTACACATTACGGCAGACAGGGTCCCCTTTTTACACATTACGGCAAACAGAATAGATGATTGATAGATAGATAGATAGATAGATAGATAGATAGATAGATAGATAGATAGATAGATTAGATATACTTACTGTTTCCGCTGGCTCAGGCTCCTAGTGCAGCTTCTGGCAGATCACGGGCAGGGGAGAAGAAGGAAGAGGGAGGGGGACTCGGGAGCCGTAGCATCCCAGCATTCACAGCGGCGGAGGGCAGCCTACGGTGAAGAAGAGGGCCAGCAGCAGCAGCGCCTCCACCAATTACACAGCGCTGCTGCGGCTCCTTCCTCCACCTCCCACTTCCTTCACCCCACCTCCCACTTCCTTCACCCCCCCCCCCCCCCCCCCCCCCCCCGTAATCGGTGCGCTCCTCTCCTCAGCGGTGGCACACAGCGGCAGCCAGGCGGCATGTAGTGAGTCAGTTTGACTCATTACATGCCGCTCTGGCTTTGGGCCCCTGGACAGTGGTGGGCCCCAGTGCAAGGCACTGCCTGCACTGGCGGTAGTTCCGCCACTGCAAGATATATATATATATATATATATATATATATATGGATCGCAGGTCCGGCACGCCATGCTCCACTCTTAACTGCGCCGGTGCCCTCACAGGGTGATTTGTACAACATACAGAGGTGCAGCACTCAAGCTTATAAAAAATGACACTTAAGTCTGTGGAATCATTATCAACGTTTCAATATTATCAATCTTGTCATCAGGATAATACAAATAGAAAAACGAACATAACTTTTATAAGTGTGCACCACGAATGAATGCTGGCGTCAGGGCTGGGACCGCTCACCCTCCCCGCCCGCCGCGCTGTGAGGTGACGTCATCTGATTGAGACTATGCACCCACATGTGAAACTTAACCATATACCATGCTGGAAATATAGAAACAAGGGCATACATAGTGACAAGTATTTAAACATGAATGGATGGATACATAATTTCCACAATAAGACCTCCTCAAAAAAGATACACAGAGGGGTATTGATGGTTACAGTTCAAAAACCATATAGTTGCTCTCTGATCACTACCATTGGATTCAAACATAGAAAATGGATATGTAATGCTAACGTAAAGCAGCATAGGCTATATTATCATTTAACCCTTTAGGATATATGACATTCAAACGATGAATCCACCGTGCTTCACATTTTAGTAACTGTAGCGATCGATCACCCCCCCCCCCCGTCTACTTAATGGGACGGTATCGATCATCCTGTAACGAAGGCTGAATAAAAAATGACTGGCTTCTGCAAAATGGTCTCCCGTATGGCCGCCCTGTGATTGCCCATACGCTCTTTAAATTTAGTCTCAGTTTTGCCATTATAGCAATGTGGGCTGTATTAGCTGGTACATTACAAAAGTAGAGTAAAGGTGAAATAATGCTGTATTTTATAGGTCTTACCAGAGTGAGGATGTTTAAAGAATCTCCCGTTACTAAAAATTGACACGTGGTACATGTGCATTTGAAACATCCCACGCGAGTATTGCTAAAAAATGACACTTCCAGACCAACAGTAAAAACTGACACTACCAGACCAACATTAAGAAAAACTACATTTTTGAGCAATACTCGAGTGGGATGTTTTCAAATGCACATTTTTAGTAACGAGAGATTCTTTTAAACATCCTCACTCTGGTAAGACCTATAAAATACAGCATTATTTCACCTGTAACTCTGCTTTTGTAGTCATTATTTATAAGCTTGAGTGCCACACCTCTGTATGTTGTGTGTGTATAAAAATATATATATATATATATTTATATATATTTTTTTAGCGTAATGTTAATCTGTTTGCTACACAATTATATTGGTACTATTTTGTCCATGGCAAAGGTCCAAATCATGGAAAGGTCAGCATGTGAAATGTCGACATGGTCGACACTGGAAAAGATCAACAGGGACCAAGTGTTGACACTGGAAATGGTCGACATGACAAATGGTCAACACAAACAAAGGTCAATGTGACAGGACGGTCCCGTACGAAGCCATCACCGCTTTCGCATCCCATCCCCAGTACACAGAATGGATTTTAGGTCACACGGGACCTGGCCTCATAGGGGATTCCCGCTTACCGTCAGTAACCGTCTGTTACTGACTGCACCCACTGCGCAGTGGGCGGCTTTACGCTGCCACCACCAAACTCCTAAACTGCCGTGGCGTTTGGAACCACGGTTCTGCTCTGTATGCATCGACACGCCGCCTTACCACACCTGTGTGGTGTTGACTAATCCCCAAACGTTGCTTGCCCAAGCACAGCACGGTAGCAGGCCGAAGACGGAGCTTGGAAACGCTGGTTACACCCTGGACAGGAGGAAAACGGAGCTAGGGTTCGCCTAGCCCTTCTGGTCACAAGATGAAGCGATCTTCTTTAGGCAGATGATTTTTATTTGCCAAATACAGCCTTCAAAAAGGCTCAGCAATACAGCAAGTTGTTGCAGCAGAATGAAACTGGTATAATACACTTTTCATGAGGCAACTGCCCTCCTTTTCTCTATCGTCCTAGTGGATGCTGGGGTTCCTGAAAGGACCATGGGGAATAGCGGCTCCGCAGGAGACAGGGCACAAAAAGTAAAGCTTTTCCAGATCAGGTGGTGTGCACTGGCTCCTCCCCCTATGACCCTCCTCCAGACTCCAGTTAGATTTTTGTGCCCGGCCGAGAAGGGTGCAATTCTAGGTGGCTCTCATAAAGAGCTGCTTAGAGAAAGTTTAGCTTAGGTTTTTTATTTTACAGTGATTCCTGCTGGCAACAGGATCACTGCAACGAGGGACAGAGGGGAGAAGAAGTGAACTCACCTGCGTGCAGGATGGATTGGCTTCTTGGCTACTGGACATCAGCTCCAGAGGGACGATCACAGGTACAGCCTGGATGGTCACCGGAGCCGCGCCGCCGGCCCCCTTGCAGATGCTGAAGTAAGAAGAGGTCCAGAATCGGCGGCTGAAGACTCCTGCAGTCTTCTAAAGGTAGCGCACAGCACTGCAGCTGTGCGCCATTTTCCTCTCAGCACACTTCACACGCAGTCACTGAGGGTGCAGGGCGCTGGGGGGGGGCGCCCTGGGAGGCAAATGAAAACCTATTAAAAGGCTAAAAATACCTCACATATAGCCCCCAGAGGCTATATGGAGATATTTAACCCCTGCCTGGATTCACAAAATAGCGGGAGACGAGCCCGCCGGAAAAGGGGCAGGGCCTATCTCCTCAGCACACGGCGCCATTTCCTCTCACAGCTCCGCTGGTCAGGACGGCTCCCAGGTCTCTCCCCTGCACTGCACTACAGAAACAGGGTAAAACAGAGAGGGGGGGCAAATTTAATGGCAATATTTTGATATATATAAAGCAGCTATAAGGGAGCACTTATTATAAGGCTATCCCTGTCATATATAGCGCTTTTTTGGTGTGTGCTGGCAGACTCTCCCTCTGTCTCCCCAAAGGGCTAGTGGGTCCTGTCTTCGTGTAGAGCATTCCCTGTGTGTCTGCTGTGTGTCGGTACGTGTGTGTCGACATGTATGAGGACGATATTGGTGTGGAGGCGGAGCAATTGCCAAATATGGGGATGTCACCTCCTAGGGGGTCGACACCAGAATGGATGCCTTTATTTGTGGAATTACGGGATAGCGTCAACTCGCTTAAGCAGTCGTTTGACGACATGAGGCGGCCGGACAATCAATTAGTGCCTGTCCAGGCGCCTCAAACACCGTCAGGGGCTGTGAAACGCCCTTTGCCTCAGTCGGTCGACACAGACCCAGACACAGGCACTGATTCCAGTGGTGACGGTGACGAATCAACCGTATTTTCCAGTAGGGCCACACGTTATATGATTTTGGCAATGAAGGAGGCGTTACATTTAGCTGATACTACAGGTACCACTAAACAGGGTATTATGTGGGGTGTGAAAAAACTACCTATAGTTTTTCCTGAATCAGAAGAATTAAATGACGTGTGTGATGAAGCGTGGGTTGCCCCTGATAAAAAGCTGATAATTTCAAAGAAATTATTGGCATTATACCCTTTCCCGCCAGAGGTTAGGGAGCGCTGGGAAACACCTCCTAGGGTGGACAAGGCGCTAACACGCTTATCTAAACAAGTGGCGTTACCCTCTCCTGAGACGGCCGCACTTAAAGATCCATCAGATAGGAGGATGGAAAATATCCAAAAAAGTATATACACACATGCAGGTGTTATACTACGACCAGCTATAGCGACTGCCTGGATGCGCAGTGCTGGGGTAGTTTGGTCAGAGTCCCTGATTGAAAATATTGATACCCTGGACAGGGACAATATTTTACTGTCGTTAGAACAAATAAAGGATGCATTTCTTTATATGCATGATGCACAGAGGGATATCTGCACACTGGCATCACGGGTAAGTGCTATGTCCATTTCGGCCAGAAGAGCTTTATGGACGCGACAGTGGACAGGCGATGCGGATTCAAAACGGCATATGGAAGTTTTGCCGTATAAAGGGGAGGAGTTATTTGGAGTCGGTCTATCAGATTTGGTGGCCACGGCTACAGCCGGGAAATCCACCTTTCTACCTCAAGTCACTCCCCAACAGAAAAAGGCACCGACTTTTCAACCGCAGCCCTTTCGTTCCTTTAAAAATAAGAGAGCAAAGGGCTATTCATATCTGCCACGAGGCAGAGGTCGAGGGAAGAGACAGCAACAGGCAGCTCCTTCCCAGGAACAGAAGCCCTCCCCGGCTTCTACAAAAGCCTCAGCATGACGCTGGGGCTTCTCAAGCGGACTCGGGGACGGTGGGCGGTCGTCTCAAAAATTACAGCGCGCAGTGGGCTCACTCGCAGGTAGATCCCTGGATCCTGCAGATAATATCTCAGGGGTACAGGTTGGAATTAGAGACAGATCCACCTCGCCGTTTCCTGAAGTCTGCTTTACCAACGCCCCCCTCCGAAAGGGAGACGGTTTTGGAAGCCATTCACAAGCTGTACTCTCAGCAGGTGATAGTCAAGGTACCTCTTCTACAACAAGGGAAGGGGTATTATTCCACTCTATTTGTGGTACCGAAGCCGGATGGCTCGGTAAGGCCTATTCTAAATCTGAAGTCCTTGAACCTGTACATAAAGAAGTTCAAGATGGAGTCACTCAGAGCAGTGATAGCGAACCTGGAAGAAATTTACCCCTCACACCAGGGGTACCTCAGGTTCGTTGTACAAAACTGTCACTATCAGTTTCAGACGCTGCCGTTTGGTTTGTCCACGGCACCTCGGGTCTTTACAAAGGTAATGGCCGAGATGATGATTCTTCTTCGAAGAAAAGGCGTATTAATTATCCCATACTTGGACGATCTCCTAATAAGGGCAAGGTCCAGAGAACAGCTAGAGATGGGATTAGCACTATCTCAAGAGGTGCTAAAGCAGCACGGATGGATTCTGAATATTCCAAAATCCCAATTAATGCCGACAACTCGTCTGCTGTTCCTAGGGATGATTCTGGACACGGTTCAGAAAAAGGTTTTTCTTCCCGAGGAAAAAGCCAAGGAGTTATCCGACCTGGTCAGGAACCTCCTAAAACCAGGAAAGGTGTCTGTACATCAATGCACAAGAGTCCTGGGAAAAATGGTGGCTTCTTACGAAGCAATTCCATTCGGCAGATTCCATGCAAGAATTTTCCAAAGGGATCTGTTGGACAAATGGTCAGGGTCGCATCTTCAGATGCACCTGCGGATAACCCTGTCTCCAAGGACAAGGGTATCTCTTCTGTGGTGGTTGCAGAGGGCTCATCTATTGGAGGGCCGCAGATTCGGCATACAGGATTGGATCCTGGTGACCACGGACGCCAGGCCTGAGAGGCTGGGGAGCAGTCACACAAGGAAGAAACTTCCAGGGAGTGTGGTCGAGCCTGGAAAAGTCTCTTCACATAAACATTCTGGAACCAAGAGCAATCTACAATGCTCTAAGCCAGGCGGAACCTCTGCTTCAAGGAAGACCGGTGTTGATCCAGTCGGACAACATCACGGCAGTCGCCCATGTAAACAGACAGGGCGGCACAAGAAGCAGGAGTGCAATGGCAGAAGCTGCCAGGATCCTTCGCTGGGCGGAGAATCACGTGATAGCACTGTCAGCAGTGTTCATCCCGGGCGTGGACAACTGGGAAGCAGACTTCCTCAGCAGACACGATCTTCACCCGGGAGAGTGGGGACTTCATCCAGAAGTTTTCCACATGCTAATAAACCGTTAGGAAAGACCAATGGTGGACATGATGGCGTCTCGCCTCAACAAAAAACTGGACAGGTATTGCGCCAGGTCAAGAGATCCGCAGGCAATAGCTGTGGACGCGCTGGTAACACCTTGGGTGTACCAGTCGGTGTATGTGTTTCCTCCTCTGCCTCTCATACCAAAGGTATTGAGAATCATACGGCAAAGCGGAGTAAGAACGATACTAGTGGCTCCGGATTGGCCAAGAAGGTCTTGGTACCCGGAACTTCAAGAGATGGTCACGGACGATCCGTGGCCTCTACCTCTGAGAAGGGACCTGCTTCAACAGGGTCCCTGCCTCTTTCAAGACTTACCGCGGCTGCGTTTGACGGCATGGCGGTTGAACGCCAGATCCTAAAAGGAAAAGGCATTCCAGAAGAAGTCATTCCTACCTTGATTAAGGCAAGAAAGGAAGTCACCGCGAAGCATTATCACCGCATTTGGCGGAAATATGTTGCGTGGTGCGAGGATCGGAGTGCTCCGACGGAGGAATTTCAACTGGGTCGTTTCATACATTTCCTGCAATCAGGATTGTCTATGGGTCTCAAATTGGGATCTATTAAGGTTCAAATTTCGGCCCTGTCAATATTCTTCCAAAAAGAATTGGCCTCAGTCCCTGAGGTCCAGACTTTTGTCAAAGGAGTACTGCATATACAGCCTCCTGTGGTGCCTCCGGTGGCACCGTGGGATCTAAATGTAGTTTTAGATTTCCTCAAATCCCATTGGTTTGAACCACTAAAAAATGTGGATTTGAAATATCTCACATGGAAAGTGACTATGTTACTGGCCCTGGCTTCCGCCAGGAGAGTATCTGAACTGGCGGCTTTATCTTATAAAAGCCCTTATTTAATTTTCCATTCGGATAGGGCAGAGCTGCGGACGCGTCCGCATTTTCTCCCTAAGGTGGTATCAGCGTTTCACCTGAACCAGCCTATTGTAGTGCCTGCGGCTACAAGCGACTTGGAGGACTCCAAGTTGTTGGACGTTGTCAGAGCTTTAAAAATATACATTTCAAGGACGGCTGGAGTCAGAAAATCTGACTCGCTGTTTATACTGTATGCACCCAACAAGTTGGGTGCGCCTGCTTCTAAGCAGTCGATTGCTCGTTGGATTTGTAACACAATTCAACTTGCACATTCTGTGGCAGGCCTGCCACAGCCTAAATCTGTTAAGGCCCATTCCACAAGGAAGGTGGGCTCATCTTGGGCGGCTGCCCGAGGGGTCTCGGCATTACAACTCTGCCGAGCAGCTACGTGGTCAGGGGAGAACACGTTTGTAAAATTCTACAAATTTGATACCCTGGCAAAAGAGGACCTGGAGTTCTCTCATTCGGTGCTGCAGAGTCATCCGCACTCTCCCGCCCGTTTGGGAGCTTTGGTATAATCCCCATGGTCCTTTCAGGAACCCCAGCATCCACTAGGACGATAGAGAAAATAAGAATTTACTTACCGATAATTCTATTTCTCGGAGTCCGTAGTGGATGCTGGGCGCCCATCCCAAGTGCGGATTATCGGCAATACTTGTACATAGTTATTGTTAACTAATTCGGGTTATTGTTTAGGGAGCCATCTTTCAGAGGCTCCTCTGTTATCATACTGTTAACTGGGTTTAGATCACAAGTTGTACGGTGTGATTGGTGTGGCTGGTATGAGTCTTACCCGGGATTCAAAATCCTCCCTTATTGTGTACGCTCGTCCGGGCACAGTACCTAACTGGAGTCTGGAGGAGGGTCATAGGGGGAGGAGCCAGTGCACACCACCTGATCTGGAAAAGCTTTACTTTTTGTGCCCTGTCTCCTGCGGAGCCGCTATTCCCCATGGTCCTTTCAGGAACCCCAGCATCCACTACGGACTCCGAGAAATAGAATTATCGGTAAGTAAATTCTTATTTTATCCTACTCCAATACACAATACCACAGGGGGTAAGTTCGCCCTGTGGTTTACAACCAATCAATGTTTACCCATGGGCTGTGCATGCCTTGGTCACATGCACAGCTACCATTGTCTTCTATGGACAGTGGGGAGTGGTCACTCTCCTTTGATTGTCCCATCCTGGAGGATCAGGATACGCCTTGGTGCCGTTCAGTCTAGGTTGGGGGAAGTTTTTCTGCCTAAACGGACTTCCAGAAACCTGCCCGGGACCTAGCCAACTGTCTGCGGCCTGGATTTGGGCTCCAGAGCTGGGCAGCCTAGATACCCTGGTCAGGGTTTCCTGGCCATTACGGGTGATCTCCATGGAGCGCCAGAAAACCACTCAGCTTGTTTCAAAGCTGAGCTTCTCCTCTCTCTTCAAATGCCACTTTCAAGTCTGAGGCTGGAGGAGAAAGCATTCCGTTTTGGGGGAAAAGGTCTGCGGAAATCCATCAGCCTGCACAGCCCAATGATTCCCCCCTCCTGGGACACACATCCAAGTAAATGCATTTTTACCTTTAAAATACATTACATTTAAACACATTCATGTCTGTTAAATATATACTGAGCCTGTGCCCTGCACAGGCTCCACATGCCCAGGCACTGCAGTGCCTCACATCACAATATACATATATTACATTTAAAAACAATGTTTTTACTGTGCCCAGCCCTCAGCGCTGGGCTCCCCTAGCACTGCAGCCTGGCTGCTAGGGCTCTCTCAGTGCTGGAGGTATGGGGGCTGGCTTCCCCCATCCTCCAGCCTGCCTGTGCAATGCCTGCCACTGGGGTCTAGAGAGCTGGCTCTCCCTGTCCCCCCAGTGCGGCATTAACTTGGTGGCCTCGCCGCCCGGTGTGGCGCAACCCCCTGATCTGAAGCCCGTCGGCTCAGGACGCTCGTCCCGGCCGCCGCGGCTTTGTGCTCCTGTAGCGCTGAGGCGCCGGGAGCGTAGCTCCCGGACCCCAGCGCTCAACATCCTACATACATCCCTCACCGCCAGGGAGCCGGCTAGCCTGGTCCCCCATGAACGCCGCACTCTTGTCCCCTCGCCACGCAGGGAGCCGGCTAGCCCGGTCCCCTGTGTGCGGCGCTGAACATAGTAGCCTCGTCGCAGCCTCCGGCGGTGATCCGGGCTGCGGCGCATCCCCCCTGCCACCCAGCAACCCGGGACGCTCGTCCCGGCTGTTGCGGCTGGCCACCTCCACCATGCTGAGGCGCCGGTAGCGGAGCTCACAGCCCCCAGCAGCGGCATCACACAGAGCGCTGCAGCGGCTCTCCCCTATCCCTAGCGCTGAGGTGCCGGGAGGGTAGCTCCCAGACCTCAGCACACACACACGCCGCTGCTCTCCTCTCCCCCGGTGCGCGCACACAGCTCAGCGCGCTGGGGGCTGCCCTCACTGCCGCGGTCGCCGGAGAGGTCCGGGACCCGCGCTGAAGATAAAAATAAATTTTTAAAACATGGCGCCTAGCGCCCATTACATTTGAAAGATTGCGCCCAGCGCCAGTACATTTGAAAAGTGGTGCCAAGCACCTATTGTCCGTGAATATGGCGCCGGGCACTGAGGCTAACCCCTTCAGTGCCAAGGCCGCCATTAACCATGTGGCTGAGGGCTCTCTCCGGCCACAGTCGACACAACGTTTTATAAATTGTTTGGTGTTGTTTTCACTATCACAGCACATGGAACCCCAGTTAGTGTACCGAGCCTCACTGTGCTGTGAACAGGTTACTATTCCCAATCGTAGTTCACGTGGATGGTAAAGTATGAGTAAGTTGAAACCCCCCCCAAAAAAAGCTGTGTCGACCATGTGTGTGATGACCATTTGTACCTGTCGACCTTAAGCACTGTTGGCCTGTTACATGTCAACCTAATGACCATGTCTACCATTAGTGGTCGACCTACTGACTGACCTAATTAAGGTCGACCTATCATCCGGATACCATTTTGTCCATACCTCCCAACTTCTTGCAAATGGTAATCGGAACTCTGGTGGTGCGTTTTTAAATGTGCACGCTACCTAAAATGCCACCTATAAAACCACAACCCAATGAAATTACTGAGGCAAGGAGCCTTCGGACTGCCTTCTCATGCATACAGGTTCACCCTTCATAATAGCTGCTTCCAATTTGTTCCTAAGTGATGTCACTAGTTAAAAGTAAATTCAGAAAACTGGTTAATAGTAAATTCATAGACTGCATGCTCCAAAACATGTAGCCGAAAAAATGGCTTCCTCCACTGTGTGCGTGTGAAAGATTAATTTCCTCTAAATTAAACAACACCATAATATTTAAGATGCAGATTAAACCGTCTAGATTAATAGAAGCATTGCTTTTATACTCCAGTCACAATCGATAACGTAAAAAAATGCTTCATGAGAAAATAAAAAATTATTTCCGTTTTAGATCTTTTTTTTTTTTTTTAAATATATATTTAATTTGTGCCAATTCATTTGTTAATATTTTCTTCAATTTTTCCCCCATTTAATTTGCTACTAATATCCTGAGCTCTGCAATGTCAAGTCACACATTCGCAGGAGGAAACCCAGTGGTCTGCGAACCTTTAGCGCTCTAGGCCATTATTGCTGGGTAGTAGAGCATCAATTATCTGGCCGAGGATATGTTGTTTTTTGTTTTTCTAAATCGTCCTGAATGGTTTTTTATTAGGGCCTTGATAAGCGTTAAGTGAAAAACTCAAAAAATGTAAATAACTATAAATGAGCACTAGCTGCTGTCTCGGAGTTGAACATGGGTATGTAATTGAATAGCCTTGGCCACTTTACATACAAACATACCAAGCGAAACCCTGGCTAATTGAATCTGCCCCAACTGTGTATATGTTTTGCCAAACAGTTACAAATAACACAATCTTCTTTCTACTCCTATAACACTAAACACTTGCAAAAGTGCCCAACACTTCTGAAAAAAAGTCTTAGTTCGTGCGTATTTTCAAAGTTTTCTTGTATCATTTTATGCAATTTACTACTTCATAAGCAAGAGAGGCACACTGACAGATGTGATGCCAATATTGTGCCCGAGAACGACAGCCACATCAGGTGGTACCTTGTCTCTCAACAATCATAATTTTGGTCCTTCAAGATTGCCGTAGATGAGGGAGAAATTTATAGGACCAGTTGTGTTATTAAATGGTGTGGCAGCCCTGGTCATTCATTAAATCGTGTATTACTCCTTTCACTGACACTATAGCCAGTATTCAATTATCTGTAGTTTTTAACTTCAGTTAATTGATTCACCAGGGGCTCTTCAGTTAGCCCTGATGCACGACACTTATCGGCAAAGCATAATCTCTCTTAAGCAGACCTCAGAGCCACGATAACACATGGGTCCAAATACTAATCCCGGATCCCATGTGTTATTGCATGAAAACGGGACACTTTTCTCCAAAGAAAAAAGGCCTTTCATTGGATAGCCTGATAATGACCATTGGTCAAAAATTAGACTGTCAGTCCATATTTTCGGGAGAAAAATGATCGGGGCTATTTAAATACTGTCCTCAGTTGTCCAGTTGGAATGCCATAGGTTACAGGAGTCGTGTAGGATCAGTAGTGCCACATAATTTAAGCTCCAGAACCACCAAGAAGGCCCAAAAACGTTCAGTGGGGTCCAACTTTAAGAGCTCATGCTCCCCTACAACTCGGCCCTTCAATTCTATTAAAAGCTCTTAGGAACATATTTTACCAGTAGACCCAATTCTTTGAGAAATATAGACTAAACAAGCCTGTGAGCAATTGCTAAAGGTTAAATTCCTGCTTGACCGGAAAGATTTCTCCTATATAAAGAACCCCCTCCCTCGTCCCCTGGCCAGTTACCACCAACAATAGTATGGTATCGCTGGCAGTAATCTTTTGTTGTATAGGACAAGATGAGAGCCATATACAGCAAAGCTCAATTGCCTTAACACTCAGACCTACGGACTTTGCAAACCCCTTAATACCATCTCCGGGACAAAAAAGTCCTATTGGTTTTAGGTATTTCTAGTTTTTTTCCACAAACTATGTGTTAATGCGTTAATATTTTTTCCCCCAAATATGGATTATGCCAAGAAATATTAAAAGTCAAAAACCCCATCTTCCCTCAAAAATAATTAGGAGATGTGTTTACATTTTGAAATGGGACAAAACTGTCCCATTGGTGATCCGAGTTTTGAGCAAAAGGGGGGTACACACGGAGAGATCCGTGCTCTGACTAGATTGCTTAGAAATTAAGCATGGATCCCTCCGCGTATATGCCCCATAGTGATAACGATGCGCGGCCCCGTGCACCGCCATCACCGGTTCTAGATTGGCCTGCCTGCAGGCACAATCTAGTTAGATTGCTCACTTAACCGCTGTGTGAAGTCAGCGTCCCCCGCCCCCACCCCTCGCTCAGCACAGATTGCGCTGAGTGCTGAGCGGGGGGGGCGATATGTGCTGAGCGGTCTGTGATAGATCGCTCAGCACACATCTCCCCGTGTGTACCCCCCTAAAGAATCTCAGAGCAGAAAAA